>NC_056735.1:1927339666-1927639666 GCF_019279795.1 Protopterus annectens | reverse complement strand
ATATAATAAAGATAATTTATTAAAACAATCAAACTGAAAGAAAGAAAACAGGAAGTTATTGGAAAGTTTTTGATCTGTGTAAGCAGTAGTATATCGTAACTATACACTAGCTGCATGTTTCTACTTTCTTCTGTTCTGATTCTTTGTTTTGATAATCATCCATAAATATACTACATGGCATTCTCTGCCTACTTCACACCTGCTATATTGCAAAGAAATAGGAACTTTTTCCATGTTTCTATGTAATACTTTTCTTGAAATATGGAGTAGCTATTTAAAATAAATCGTGCATCTGAATCATCTGAGTAGCTTCAAGTGACAAGGAAAAAAATAAATAAATTACACTGAAGCATTTATCACTTTCCAAGCACTCTTGCTTTGATCTTGTGTTCTGCATATTCCTTTCAGATATTAAAGTTCATCAAATATATGAAGAGCTACTTTTCCTCCAGACAAATTAAGTTCATGTTTAATAATTAAATAAAACCTATAATATTACCCTCAAAACTGTTTTTCTAGGATCTCACAACACTTTATTTCTACATTTTCAATCCACAGATTAAAGTCTGAGGATCAAATACCATTTACTGTGTTGCCCATATCAAAGAAGTGACTGAGGTTTGGTGGTGGTGCCATTTATGTGCAGTTGCACTCAACTTCAGTTGAAATACAGCACATGAAAGCCTTTGAAATAAATATATGCAATTCTGCTTGTCTGCCTTTATGAATATATGTACACAGTGTGCTAATGGCAGCTGATTTTATGTACAGGTCAAGTTCACATGCTAGGCAGTGGTGAAAATATATAAATAAGGCTACATGTACATATGCGGTAAACAATTCGTCTTTTTGAATATTGGCAGCGGCATCAGTTACAGATACTATTCGAATGTCTATGTGGTCAATACAAAAATAAGAAATGTGTACTGCAATTGAAGAACAAAGTAGAGAACAGGTAGGTTTTAACTACTTCGGTGTATGTGTTTTGTTTAAGTATTGGCAAGTGTTTACTTACCCTGGAAAAATTGCCATTCAGGTATTTAAGCTTCTGTGATTTTCATCTCACGAAACTGGATTTCGATTATATGAGGTTCGACCTTTCAAAGTAAATCCATATATATATATGTGTGTGTGTGTGTGTGTGTGTGTGTGTGTGTGTGTGTGTGTGTGTGTGTGTGTGTGTGTGTGTGTGTGTGTATAATGAGAGTGAGATCTAGCTATTTACATATCTATGTATGTATCTATATCTATATCTGTCTATATATATGTGTGTGTTTGTGTGTGTGTGTGTGTGTGTGTGTGTGTGTGTGTGTGTGTGTGTGTGTGTGTGTGTGTGTGTGTGTGTATATATATATATATATATATATATATATATATATATATATATATATATATATACACATATGTATATGGGTCTACCGGAAAACATTGAAAGCCCACAGTATCGAAACCTGACTTTAGCGAATGACCAGATCAGTGAATCCATTCCCAGGGTAAGTAACCACTCATACCACAACTAACAAAAATGAAACTATACCATCCTCAACCGACCCATGTGGGGGTACTGTACCCCCCATCCCGCCCTAACTAAATATAACAACTCTAAAATCCCACTACAGATAGGAAATAGACAAAGTCCACCTTGTTGACCAACAGGTTAATTACCGTGGGAATGGATTTGATGATCCGGTTGTTCACTGAAGTAAGGTTTCGATGATTTCGTCTTGCCAATTTGGTCTTCAATATTGTGGGCTTTCAATGTTTTCAGGTAGACCCATATATATATATATATATATATATATATATATATATTTTTTTTTTTTAGATAGATCGATAGATATGATGAGAAGCCTACAAGTCACTTGGTCAACATACAAAACAAGTACTACAACATGTAACATTATCATACTAACTACACATTAATACTCAGTATACATTTACATAGCCAAATTCAGCTCAAATTTGTTTGAATAGTGGTAGTGTTATGGAAAGGGCTTTTAAGTTAAGCTGCACATTAGAGTCGGGGCAGAGGCAGGATTACGGTTCATTCCCTGCTCTACCTTAGTAATACATGCAAACCCTAACCCTGCCAGTGCTCTAACCACAACATGCATCTTAACTTTAAAAACCTCTTACCATAACACTACCACTACAAAAGACAGTTCAGATACTCACCCCCTATGCACACATACTCGTGAAATAAATCTATCCCCTAACCTAACCCTTATGCTAACCCTAAACATGCACAACTGCACTCACACACACACTTAATCTATCCCCTTACCTAACCCTTATTCTAGCCCTAACCAGAAAACACACATTCTCACAAACACACACATATCTAGTATACATCCCATTTGTGCTTTTGGCCAAGAAAACATCCAATGGAATTTCATTACAATAAACCAAACATTTGTACAAACAATCCTGTACTACTGGTTGTTGTCCAAAGCAGCAGTTGGCCACATACATGACACTTGTATGTAGACATGTATCTATATCTATATCTATATCTATATCTATATCTATATCTATATCTATATTTATAACTAAATCTATATCTATATCTATATTTATATCTATGTCTGTATCTATCTATTTATCTATCTAGCTAATAGATTTGTTCATGGCAGATATTCATTGTGTGTTGGTTGAAAACATCCTCGGTTCAATACTTTGTTGCATGCCACTAGCTTTCACCCCTGACACATTACATGCAATATTCCCAAATCCCAATTTATGTAGTTTTGAAGAATTTGATCTTCGAATAATGACTATGTCTAATAACAGTCAGATTTAATCAGTTAAACATTTAGATAGATCTTCTTTATTAAGCTATAAATCCAACACAGCTTCTAAACAAACTTTAAGATTTCTCACTGACTGTGGACAAAATACTCTCTTTTTCAGAAATATAGTACAAATATTTGGATATACTTCTGTTGGACAATACACTTCTTCATCTTCTTCTAAGAAATTCAATCAGACCTTGGAACAACAGACTACTATTGATGGGGAGACTCTCACAGGTTGTCAGCCTTGTGGACATTGTTCTTAGTGTAAGCATGTTATTAAGACTAAGGAATTTACCATTTAAAATACTCCTAATGTCTTTAAAAATCTTTATTTATTGAAACTGTAGTTCTGATTGGGTAGTTTACCTTGCAACATGTACATGTTCTGCATTTTATATTGGCCAAACATCCTCTCCTTTTAAATCCCATATTTCAGAACATATAAGTGACACTAAAATAAACATATGTCCAAAGCACTATATAAACATACCAAAAAGCATTTGACTGTGAGATTTAATTTTGTTATAATATTTACAATTTCATACAGGTCCTGGGAACTACCATCCCATTAGCCTGACAAGTCTGATATGTAAGGCCATGAAGCACATCATCATGGACCTTATCAACAGGGACATAGGGAATCTCCAAACTCTGGACCCCGCACAGTTTGGGTTTGTGAAAGGCAGATCATGCCTGCTCAACCTGATTGACTTCTTCGAGTCTATCACCAGAGCTGTGGATGAGGGCAAGGTAGTGCACACAGCCTACCTGGATCTTGCCAAGGCCTTTGACACCATCCCCCACTCAGGAATCATAGATAGACTCATTAAACTAGGCATAAACTCTTATTTCACAAGATGGGTAGCCAACTGGTGGAGTGATAGAACCTACACTGTAAAAGTAGCAGACTCTAAATCTGACTACAGACCAGTTACAAGTGGCATTCCACAAGGATCGTTCCTGGGTCCTCTCCTGTTTGGCATCTACTTCTATGATGTCCAAGCCAACACAAAGATGACTGCAAATTGGGAGCAATTACAGATTCTCCTATGGATGCAGACATCCTACAACAAGGCCTCATTGAGACCAACGACTGGTGCAAGACCCATGGCCTCAAGCTCAATGCCAAAAAGTGCATCGTCATTACCTTTGGGAAAAATTTGGTGCCGATGAGTTATCACATAGATGGTAATCTGCTAAATACTGAAGGTGTGATAAGAGATGTAGGGATACAGGTTGACAGCAACCTCTGCTTTGATAACCACATCACCACTGTAGTCAGAAAGTCTTTCTATGTAGTACACCTTATCACAAAAGATTTCTCATCCAGAAAGAAAGAGGTCATAGTCACTCTTTACTCGTCCCTCATTAGAACTATTATTGAATATAACACCTCATTTGGTATGTACCTCACTAGACACCTACAACAACTGGAAAGGCCACAGAAATAACTAAGGGGATCTTAGGCCTCAGACACATGCCCTACACTGACAGACTCAAAAAAACTCCAGCTATACTCGGTCTCATATCGCCTACTTAGAGGCCATCTCTGCTTGACCTTCAAAGCCATGTCTGACCCAGAGCTGCTAGATATACTCCATCTAAAGAAATCCCAATCCCTCTGCGTCACATGCTGCAGGAACCTAAACCTCATGAACAGAACATGCTGGAGGGACAGTTTCCTAACCCAGCAACTTCCCATACTCTGGAACAAACTCTCCATTCATGTCAATAAGAGCACTTCACTGGCCCTTTTCAAGAGAAATCTTGACAAGTGGATGGGCAATAGGAAGTTCACCCCGAGGATCACATCAGTGGCCCTGCTTGACAGGGGCATGGGAAATTAATTTCGGGTGGCAGTCACCCTGCTGATCACCTCAGTGGTCTTGCTTTACAAGGGCACTGGGAACTAACTTTGGGCAACATGATGCCAGGAAATTTCTTGGGCTAGGCTTGTGTAGTCTCCAGGGCCATTAGCCTACTACATACCTGTGAACCTATGAACCTTTGAACAATAGAGCTAAGAAGTCAGGATGGCATAACATACTGGATAAAAGAGAAACATCTTGGATTATCAGACTAGGTGGAGGATTCTCACCTGGACTGAATGCGCATTTATAATCAACCAATAGGAACTGGATGTTCATGTCTGCAGAATATTTAAGTTTTTGTTTTGTTCTTAATAATCAGATGCACTGATGAAGGCAGCTGTTGCCAAAACTAGTCTGGATTTTGTTTATCTTGCTATTGCAGGATAAATAGTGAGGTGTTCTGCATAATAAATTTACTATTTTCAACAAGGACTATGGTGAGTGTTGGCTTTACTTTTTGAATTGTATGTATTCATTGTGTGCCACCTTTTTGGTAATTTTTATCACTGATGTGAGTGGTCATATTAAATTAAAGTCAAACTTTATGTGAGCATTGAGTTAGTATATTTAATTTGCAGAGGGTATATAGCTTTTGTAAGTTATTGCAAATGTAATGCATTTGTTTCATTTGTGATCACTTTACTTCAATATTTTTTTTTAGATGAAAATAATTTTTATGAACTTTTCTGACATATTTACTGTCAATGAAAGAGAATTGGTAATATAATAACATATAATTATATAAATTGTTGTAGAACAACAATTAAAATGATCAAAGCTCCCAAATGTCAACACACATTTTAGTCTGCACAGCAGATAGTTAACAAGTGAGTGGTACTGACAGTTCCTGGGGTTGGGAAATATGTCCCTTCCTCTGAGATTGTGTGATCTTATAGTTGGTATATAAAATTAGCATGGTGGGGGGGCATGTCTCATGGCAGAAAACAATGATTTTGTCATTTTTATTTTAAATTGTTTTAAACACCTCTAGGGTATTCCTCAGAGCAGGCATAATGATACATTAACATTTGTGTTGTCAACCTTTTGTTATTGGCATTAGCAATGTCAACTTTTTGGTATTTTTCTCATTTTAGGCATACCTATAGCATATCTCTATCTAATCTATCTATCATGCAGACATGTCATAAAAGCTTATATGGTAAATAAAAGAAGTACTAATATAATGCAAAACTGGTGCAAGGCTAGCTGGCCGCATCTGCACCATCATATAATAAAAAGGTAGACAAGGTTAGAAAGGACTAAACTTGGTGCTCCTACAGTGATACTCCTTCACATTCAAATGTCTAATGAAATCTGGTTTCTACCTGATATGAGTGTTTTTGAATATCTTGTTAGTGGACAATTTGTAAGCAGAAGGAGGAGTGGGGCAGATTGTGAAACTGTCTGAATCTCTTGTTGCAAAATTGCCAATTGGTACACATTCTTTCTATGTTTCTTTTTAAACTTAGAAATCAATCTTCCATTTCCTGCAGCTGTTATGAGTTTAACCTCAAGAACTTCCTCTACCAATTAGTTATCCATTTGTGTAAGGCAGAATTTTTTGTTACCTTCCTTTGCCTACCCATTGTAGATACAATCTGCACATATCTTCTTTTTTTTTCAAATAATTTTATTAAGTAATTATTAAAAAATATTTCCATGAAATTATAACATTTTTTTCTTTAAAGTTAAAAAACAAGAAAATAAAAAAAAAAAAACCTTCTAATATATAAACCAATGTAACTAAACTATGTACAAAGACGTTCATCATGCAAAAAAAATTCTTAATGTAGCTGTAGGATTAATAAAAAATAATCTGTCTACATAAATTAATAAACTATTTTTCTAGAAGTTCATAGATGATATTCCATGAATTATATACTGTAGTATTCCTAGATGACCTAGATTTAATAGTTAACATTTCCAAATTACACATTTCAAGGAGTATATTTTTAAATTCCAAAAATGTAGGTGCTGTGCAATTCTTAGTGATTGTTTTTCTAGCTATAGATAGTATAGACCAAACCAAAGGGTACTCATTCTCTTTTACACAATTAGGAACAGGAGTATTAAATAAAACAAGTGATTTAGATATAAATTATCAGTAAAAATTGTTTGCAACAAATTATTGATATCATCCCAAAATTTGCTTAAATATATGCAATTATAAAACATATGAGACCAGTCAGCATTCAATTCAATATTACATCTCCAACATGTTATATTCTTTTTAGAAAATATACTTATATTATGAGGAGTGATAAATGATCTATTTAAAAATCTCCATGTGAATAATTTCCATTTTAAAGAAGAAGTAGTCATACTTGCTGGTTGTAAAATATTCAATTTGTCTTTCTCAGAAGGTGGATTATTATTAATTAAAGAAAAAAATTCCAATAATTATCTGAATGTGTATCTAAATCACATTTAATAGCCCTATAAATGTTTGATAACTTGTTATTAGCAGGATATTCATGCAAAACTGATAAAATCATATGTATTAGCTTGGGAATCTTTTTCCTAATTATAGGAGACATAGAATCCAATTTATTTAATACATATTGTCTAGCTTCTTAAAGCTCTAACCATAAACAAGAATCAAGTTTATACTCTTCCAAGAGTAAACTATTGGATTTTATCTCATTATTTATCATCATTTGGTGCCAAAATGTTAAATGCTTTTGCTGAAATATAGACATTTGTGTATAATCTAAAGAGAAAATAGATCTGTGTGTGTAGGCTATAGGGAAGAGTAAAAAAAGCCAATCCTTATATATATTATATTTAAATATAAAATTTTTAAATGATTTTAAAAGAAAAACTATATACTTAGAGTTAAAACTCAGAGAAGAAAATTCAGAAATATAATCTTTTAACCTCCAAATAAATGGATTATTAATTATGTTTAGCTTATAGCAACTGTTTATATCTTTGGTATTTTGTGACAATACCTCTATGAACTCTTTCCACTTAGCAGTGAATTCCACATCGATGAGATGAGAGATTGTATTGAATACTGATGAAATTGAATAAATTTCTAAATTTGGTAAGGCTATACCCCCATTATTCCAATTATACATATGGTATGTTAATGCAATCCTTGGCTTATTTGGTAACCACAAAAAATTCTGAATCATTGAATTAATTTTTTTTAATTATTTGGTAAGAAGGAGGTATAGATAAAGACTGAATTACATATAAGATTTTGGGGAGAAGGATCATCTTTATTATTAAAAGTTTATCATCCATAAAAAAGGTAATTTGTTCCATTTATTTATTAATTTTTTTATCTGCAATAGACTTTTATTATAATTTATTTGAATGGTATCTTTAATATTGTTAGTAATAATTATACCTAAATATGCTATTTGTTGAAACTGAGCTATATATTCATTATATTCATCAGGTATACTGTATTTTTTGAACCTGTTAAAAGAATTTGTGTTTTATTATTATTAAAAGTAAGGCCAGAATTTTTTTGAAAATATTCCATGTTTTTTAAAAAGTTCTTGTATAGATTCCCTTCTACTCCCAAGAGAAATCAGTATGTCATCTGCAAACATTTGTATTGTAGATGATATAGTGGGGTTTAATTTGTATCCTTCAATATTTGTATCATGTCTTATTAAATTTGCCCATGGTTCCATAACTAATGAAAATAAAAAAGGGGATAAAGGACACCCTTGCTTAGTACCTTTTACTATTGGTATATTTTGAGATATACTAGTACCAATTTTAACATAAGCTTGGCTACCTTCATATATAAAATTATTGGAGAAATTTAATTCCTTTAATAGAGTGAACAGATATTCCCATGTAACTGAGTCAAAAGCACAATTTGTACCTAAACTAACTAGGGTTAAATTTGTTTTAAGATTTTTCACCGGATCAATTAAAGTTAATATTCTTTTAATGTTATCATATGAAGTTCTCTTTATTATAAACCCTGTTTGATCACTATCAACTAATTTGGGTAAAAGTGTTTTAAGCCTTTCTGCATAAATGGACATAAATAATTTGTAATCAGTGTTTAATAGGGAGATGGGTCTATAGGAGGTACACTTAGAGGGATCTTTGTTAGATTTTAAAATAGGAGAAACAAAAGTGTATTTCCAAGAAGGTGGAATTATGTTTTTGTCCTGAACAAGATTAAATACTTTATAAAGCAATTTTAGAGCATTTATAGGTAGTAATTTGTAAATTTCAGGAATGATGCTGTCATTACCTGGTGCTTTATTTTGCTTTAATTTGGTAATGTGAGTTTGAAGTTCTTTGAAAGATATTTGTTTATCAATAGAAATCCCTTGTTCCTCTGAAAGTCTTGTTTTAGTGTATTTATTAATAAATGTTTTTATTTCCTCTTTAGAGTTAATTTCAGTAGTTGTTTGGTTTATGTTTATAAAAAACTCTCTAAATTCAGTTAATATATTATGAATGTCCGATATCATTTTTCCTTTTTTAGGGGAGGATATTTCATTAATATGATTAAATCTATTTAATCTTTTTGTTTTATTAGCAATAATTTTTTAAAAATTTAGGGTTAGAAGAGAAATTTATAAACTTTAATTTTTCTACATTGATCATAGTTTTATGTTTTAATATTTCTAGATATTTATTATTTAACATATTTATTTCTTTTCTTTTATCTGATATATCTTTATCACCCATATTACTAAGTTTTAAAGTGTCTAATTTACATTGTATATCTTGCAGCTCTTTATCCCAAGCTTTCTTTTTTTGTTGTACCAATTCAATATCCCACCATATAGATAAGCTTTTAGGGCATCCCATATGTACATTTCTGATATATCATTAGTATTGTTAAGTTCTAAAAATTCTGTACTCCTGTAGAAATTAAATCATTAAAATTGTTTAATTTTGTGATATAAGCTGGGATACTTTTTATATGAATATTAAAATTTGGATTGACTACCACTTCAAAAATTATAGAATTATGATCTGATAAAGGACATGAAATCACTGCTGATTTGTTTAAGGAATCTGTTAAATTATTAGTATGAGTTATATCTATGAGAAAAAAAGGTGTAAAACAAAGATGTATCTGCAAAATAATGTATATCTTCCAAAAAATAAGTATCTGAAAAGTCTTTTAATAATTTAGATGATGTAGATATTCTTCTCTTCCCATTAGTACTAGAGTCTTTGTCATCTAGAATACAATTGAAATCTCCTGCCAAAATAATTTTCCCTTTAGAGAATAGTACAATTTGATCTAGATGTTGTTTCACTGTGTTTATCCCTATTCCTGGGATCCAATATATGTTAATCAATGTTAAAAAATTACTGTTTATTTCTATGGTGACTGCACAAAACATTCCTTTATTATCCTTATATGTATCTATTATTTAGGAAAAGGCATTATGCTGTTCCATAGGATAGCTACTCCTCTCTTTTTCTTAGTATGTTCAGAACTTACTAAAATCTTATATGTTTTAGATTCAAGTCTGAATATATCCTCTGTTATTAAGTGAGTTTCTTGTAAACATACTAACTGGGATTTATGTAACTTAAGATATCTAGTTAAATTCCTCCTTTTATTAGGATTATTTAAACCATTAATGTTAACTGATATACCTTTTAGTGTAGTCATTGAAAATTAAATGATGTAAATATAAACATACTGATCTAAGAAATGCACAAGAATATATTTAATAGGAATACTATTATGATCATTAGAACAAACATAGTGTAAGAGTATCATATTCTTAAAATTAAGGTTGTTTCTTACTACATAAGATATGAACGTCTGAAAAGTTATTAGAAAATATTTATAACATAAACATGAAACAAAATAACCAACCTGAACCCCTCTGGAGTTTAAAACTCCTAACTCGAATGACATCAGTCACTCGAATCAACCTCCTATCAAAAGCAGCATCCAATCAGCACCTGCCTAAATGTCTATAGTCATAACTATAAAAATAACGTTTCTCATCAATAACATAAACAATTTTTTGTATGAACCAAATATATAGATATAATGTTGTGTCAAATAGTAAATTGATGACAGCTACATCTTAGGAATAAAGTACAGAATTTTCTTACATTAGTTAGTAGGTTATTAAGAACTACTATGATCTATTAGTTCACTCTTCTGTTTTAAAGTAATCACATTTTATAAGAACCTTAAAAAGAGACTATAGCATTCTTTTATTACCAAAATATGGCTAGCAAAGGCTGAAGTGTGATATATAGTACTGCCATAGGTGATCAGCTAAATGGAACATAGTTGTAAATGAATCACCTAAGGGCCTTCAATAACCACTAACATTGGCAGCTAATAAATAAGATGCTAATAAAAGTGATTTTACTAACAAAAAACTAACATACTGATTGTTCTGAAAGAATTGAACACTGCATTTCTTTGCCAGAAACCAAATATGGTGATTACTCATCAAGAAGTAAAACCAACAACATCCTGCTAGTTTTCTTATAACCAAACACCCCAGTGCAGTCTCTCATAGAAGAGCGACTAATAAACCTTAAAAGTCTGATCTTCCATTCACTGCATTAATTTGAGTTACCTCAAAGGGTCCATCACCATACTGAAAACTAATGAAAAGGTCATATTAGTTCAAAGAAGCAAGGTGCTTAAATAGCTCCTGTATACTATATAAAAGCCTTATTTAAATATAATGAGCTTTTTATTATTCAGTTATAGCTTATACTATCTTTGAATTTTGAAATGCTATTTCATTAACAAAACAAAAGATGAAAATTTCACATTTTCTAATGATAAACAGATCTAACTATTTTAATGCACCTGTCCTTGAAATATTATTGCTGCCTATGTGGTACATCCCTATCAGCCTATTACACAAATGCATTCATAAAATAACTGAGATAACCTTTTATATACATCTATACATTTTGATAAATGCTTCATGAATATTTTCTCAGCAAGTCAATAGTTATAAAAAATGTATATGTAACACAAGTATATAAACAGCTTGTAGCATTATTAAATCTTCCAAAAAGGCACAAATCACAACTAAAATTTCTCATCAAGATATCAGCACCCTTGTCATACATAAAGCAAATATTTTATGAGAATACTATTCATATACAAATACATAAGGCTCAAGAATACCTATGATGATCAGAAAAAGTATTTAGGCTACATGTGTAGTATAATCCCTATTTATTTAAGAGATTATTGCATATAATGTCTTACAATAAGATGAAAGTAGTAATCTAGTTATATCTTCTTTCCGTATGCTGTATGAGGAAACAAATTTGATTCAGTAGCTTCCCGGTGAGGATCAGAAGATCAATTTACTTCTGATGCCTTCATGATGACGTTTTAAGAAAGCTCCAACCTTTCCAGCTGTGATAGATTCCACAGTCTCGAGCTCATCATGAAGATGAAGCTTTCAAAGTTCCGGCTTGAAATAGTAAGTAAAACATTACTTAACTACATATAAGGCAATGTCTCAAGACTCCCTCTATACTGAGAGAGATGAGAAGGAAAAAAAAAAAACCTCGCATACACAACACAAAGCAATGACAGCTATCAAGCAAAGCTTCACAACACTATCAACCAGACTCTCTGGTTAATCTCCGACCAAAGCATACAAGCACCAAAACATACAATTAACACATACAACACCATACATGTCTCTACAGAGCTAGAACACCAAACCAGAGCCTCCAAATAAACACACCAACAACTCAGAAATGACAACTAAGCCTTACCATTACTCCAGCCACACTGCCATTCACATCCCGGGTCAGAAGTACCATCACTAGCACAGCAATTCTGCAACTATACATCAGGCCATCATACAAGATTCCTTTATCAAACAATTAACCATAAATCAACTAAAATACAAATACAGCAATTATAACTAAATAAAAGTTTTCCAACCACTATAAGAACCAAAATCAAGATAAACAAATATGCCCCCTAATGATAAGCACCACTACAAGACATCCAGAAGCATAGATATCTGAGACAGGAGAATCACTGCATCCATGAGAATCAAACCAATACACATTAAGATAATTAATCTTAAACAAATAGTACAAATGAAAAAAAATCCCAACAAACGACTATTCTACAAAACAAAATAGACAACTATTTAGTTAACCAATTTACATTATATTAAATATAATACCAAAAGCTCACCTGGATGTCCGGTTTCATTTCCCCAACTGAGTGAATCAAGTGCAAATATGCACTTGTTATGATTCATCTTTTGATTTTTTTTAGGGTCAAATGTTTTCCAAGTGTTGTTCTCAGCATTTCTTTTAAGACTAGGACTGGCCCACTCCATTTCATCTACTTTTTCCAGTATGTTATTAGATTTTATATAAGTTATTGCATTGTCTAGGTCGTCAAAAATTTTAAAACCATCTTGATAAAATATTTTCAGTCTTGCAGGAAAAAGCAAATGGGTTTTTATTTTATTCTTTTTTAGTTCTCTGACTAAAGGCAAGAAAATTTTCCTTTTTGATAATACTGAAGAAGAATAGTCATTTTCAAAGCATATAATATTGTCTTTCAGTTTGATTGGGGATTTTGCCCACCCAGTCTTTAGTACCATTTCCTTATCATGGGCTGATAGGAACTTTACAATAACAGATTTAGTATAATTACTCTTGGTGTTTTTAAATGTCCCCATTGATCTATGGGCTCTTTCAATACCATATGAAAGAGCCTCCGGCAGTTCAAGTACTTCAGGCAACCAGGAAGATAAAACATTTTCCATATTATTTCCCTCTATGTTATCCGGTAAGCCAAAAATTCTCACATTATTCCTACGGGACCTGTTCTCATGGTCATCAACTTTTGTCTGAAGAAGAGAATTTTGCTTTAACAGGAACTCAACATTATGTTCACTCTCCTGAATTCTGTTATCCATATCACTTAATGCAGTTTCCATTCCTGAAATCTGCTTCCTCTGTTGCAATAAATCTTTATGTAAAATGTCCATTTGGTGAGAACACTTTTCTTTGAAATTGTCAATTTTTATATCCATTTTGTCTATTTTGACACTTAGTTCCTGAATAGTAGTTAGTAATGACTGTAGTTCTTTTTTGATAGTTGTCTCTTGATGACAAGATTTAGTGAAGCTCATCCTGTTCTTTTACTGTAGTTCTTCCAAGTGTAACTTTGACAGGAAAACTTAAAATCTACTTGAATTTTTTTATATACTACCCTAATATATATTTTAAAGAATTAATTAAAATAAAAAAACTATTATTAGGGAAGTTTATATCAATATTTCCTGTCAATAAAGTTCTGTAAAGGCAGAGCTGATAAGAAAACCTGCTACTCTGTGCTCATCTTGGCCACGCCCCCCTGCACATATCTTCTGATGCCCCAGTTGTAACCTTCTTAAAGGTAGCCTTTGCTTCTTAAACACTGCTCATTGTGTACCCCAATTCTTAAGCAGAGGAAATATTTCCTTTCTTTTACATTTGATTCTATTGTTTTGTGAAGTCTGCTGCACTTCTTTCAATATACTCTGTACCTCAGTGGTTGTGAATTCCTTGCTGTGTTCCCACTAAGGCAGTTTATTTTACCCATCCATTATGTAGTAGCATTTTCATAAACTCCATCCTTTTCTACTCTATTTCACTTTTTATTCTATCTCTGTGTTAAAAGAGGTAAGCATTTCAGTGAAAGTTCAGCTGTAAGAGACTAATAATTGGTCAGTTTATTCTAGCATGGTCTTTAATTGTTTACAAACTGTGTGTTATATTTTGGAACTTAGAATACAATGAAAGTCTGTTGCATGACTAATAATGCTTTAACAAAAAAAAAAAAAAAGGTCATAAGGCTCGTATCATTGGGATACACCTTATCTACCTTTCGGCTATCATTATTATGTCATTTAAAGAATTAAGGTAATGCATGTCAAGTTCTGTGTAGTTTTAGTAAATAGTACAGTGTATACATATGTGTGGTACCTATAATATAATATAATATAATATAATATAATATAATATAATACAATATAATATAATATAATATAATATAATAGTGTATAATATAATATAATATAATATAATATAATATAATATAATATAATATAAGTCTATTCTGCATTTGTTTATCCAGCTACACAGTTCTTGATTTTGGATGGAAAGAATACATTTTTTTTTCTTATTTTTAATTATAAATTAGTTTCCCAAATGAAGACAGTGGAACAGAACTGAATGCCTTAAAGCTACTGGCTATCTCTCAGTCAAAGGATTATATATTCTGTACAGTCTCTGCTCTTATTGTCATTTAAATATGCAGGTTTGTTATTAAATGGGCTACAAGTCCTACTATCACACAACCTTATAATATTCAAATTAATTTGTAGTTCATTAATTCTCTTGCAAGAAATAAGTATGTTTTATGTACTGTATTCATAATTATCACATCTGATGGACATATAACAATGTTTGGGAATCACTTGCATAAATTGTAAGCCTTGAGATATCTTGTTGCAGTTTATGTGTTGACAGTATATCACGGGCTCTGGACCACTGCCCTTTTGGAGCAATAAAACTATGAGGCAGATCTTGTTTTACTCAAAACCTTCTGTTGGTTTGCCGAGAAACTACATCAACCTTCTCCAGAATATTGGTGTCCTGTGCTTAGACTGAATAATCAATAGCATCATGCACTGTAAGTGCTTGCATTTTCTATTCTCAGCAAGTATCAGTAGTCAGCTATAATCTAAAAGTTTTCTAGATAACTATAAATAAGTCTCTCCCCCTCTTTATAATGATATCCCTTTTATGGGGGTTCACAGATAATCTGAGTGACTTAAATAATATCCCTGTGGGGAAATAAGGGTCACAGCTGACATCTTCAATGAACAGCCTCATGTGCATCATCATGAACTCCAGCTGTCTCTGATGTTATAAAAATATGCTATAATCATAATAGCTCATTTTCATAACTGGAAATGGGTTGTTTCATGAACTCCAGCTGTCTCTGATGTTATAAAAAAAGCTATAATCATAATAGCTCATTTTCATAATTGGAAATGGGTTGTTCTTTGTCAGAACTGACTTAATTCATCATGTGACTCCATTCAGTTACCTAATCATTGCCTTTCAGATTCTCTCAGCAATTCCACCAGCATTTGTTTTTCAAAAAAGTAATCTCTATTCAATTCCATAATACCAACACTGTATTACTAATACTATGAAAGAATACAATAACAATATGTTTCTCACTCCTCTGCCATGTGAGGTCATTCTATGTGCATATCAACAAGTAGGAGTTCTTTATTATTTACATTTTATGTATAACTTTTCATCACATATTTACACTATTTACAATATTTACAATATTCATAACATACTTTTCCATTTACATTCAGATTTTAACACCCTACTACTTTCTATTCAACCAAAATGTTACTTGTTTTCCAAAATCTCTGATAATAACCGCTTTCCATTATATTTCAATTCATTAATTCTCATTCATATTATCTATATTATAAAAAATATTTTTGCATTCAGTTTGTCTTTTTTTACATTTTTATAATGTCATTATTAAATCATGCCCATATTAATATATACAGTGCTTTTCAATTCTTTTAAATGTCCCTTGTTATATAGTTCTTTCCACAGTTTAAAAGTCCTTTTACACTTTATGAATTCATGTTCAGTTGTTTCCAATTCAACACAGTGTATACAAACTCTATACTTTATTGCTTTAAATGGTATATTTGCCTTAACTAACAGTTAACAGTCTACCTATTGACAACCTCCACAAAAAAATCCGAACATTCTACATGCCTTTTAGCTCTATTCATTCTCATTTTTACTGCTTTCATCTTTAAATCACTTATTTGCTTCTTTGGATAAACGTAATAAAAATTTCCATCTCATTTTTATAAAATCATTCTTCTGTTTTTTTCCATCTTTCCTATATCAATATCCCATAATAATATTTTTTCTTGGTATAAGTTCATATCCATACAATAAATTTTTTTACTGCTTTTTAAATAAATTAACCCTTCCCAAATTACTTTCTGTTTCTCTTCAATAATTTTCATTAACTATATATCTTTATCTTAATCTTTCCTATTTATTAAGGTTATCTACATGTTCAAAGAGAAGAAATATATGACTGGATGTATCAAACTCAACCCTCCTTCTTTGTCACTTATGTAAAGAATACCTCTTTTCACAGGATTATGTATTGACTCCCAGATTAACATAAAATGAATGTAAAAATTACATTCAATAAATCCTTCTCTAATTTTATGCAATTGTACCTACAACAGCTATATGTGCAATTTTCCCCAATATTATGGAATTGTATAAGTATGTCTTTTTCCTTTATGACAGCCTAAATGTCCTCCAAAATATACAAAGCCCTCATATTTTATCACATACCTGCAACAGCTGGAAAGACCACAGAAGTACCTCACCAAAAGGATAACTGGCCTCAAACAGATGCCCTATGCAGCTCAACTGAAGAAACTCAAGCTGTACTCGGTTGCATACCGCCTACTCAGAGGTGATCTCTGCCTGATATACAAGGCCATGTCCAACCCAGAATTGATGGACATGCTCCACATAAGGAGAACCAAATCCCCTCGAGCCACATTCTGTTTGGATCTAAAACTCACCACAACAATAAATAGGATGTGCTGGAGGGATAGATTCCTGTCCCAGAGACTTCCCATGCTTTGTAATAAGATTCCAATCTACATTAGGCAGAGCCCCTCACTAGCACTCTTCAAAAGAAACCTTGAGTGGATGGGAAACAGAAAGTTTACCCTGGGGCTCTGCTAGACAGAAGCACAAGGAACTAATCTAAGGGGGGGTGGTGAAAGCCAACACATTCTGGCTAGGCTTATAAATGCCTTCGGGCAGATAGCCTAGTACCTACCTATGAACCTATGAACCTATATCTCCCCATTATTGTTCTATTAATTGTTCATTTCCAAACTTTATTCCTAAAATTTCTATCCCTTCTTCATTGAATGAAATACCTTGTATTCCTCCCAAAAAAACTAGTCCATTACTTTTCTCATTATTACGAGTCACAACTAACATTTTTAGTTCTTTGTTGAGCATTCCTATAGCTGTATTCATCCATTTTAAATAGTAACACCAAATCATCTGCATACATAAACATAACTAAAATTATAACTCACTCTGGTGTCTGATACCAAGTTTTCTGTAAAGTCAAATTCATCTTCACAACTACTGCATTCATAATTAATTAAATAAAATGCTACTGGTTGGACATCCCTGTTTAATGCCACTTTTTAAACTTATAGTTTTACTCATCCATCCATTGATTACTAATCTTACTTTATTTTCTCTGTACACCAATTTTAAAACATTTATTATTTTATTACTCATATTATATTTTTCTAAAATTTTCCCTAATGCTTTATGTTGAATTTTGTCAAATTGTTTGTTTACATCTCCTATCAATATTTTCAACTCCTTTTTTCTATTTGTTATGTCACCTATCAATTATCTTATTAAAAGTAGCATGTCTTGACTGCCTTTACCACTAACTCCAAAACGTGATTCAGATAATAGTTTGCCAACTTTGTAATGTTTTTTTCTATTATTTTTATGAAAATCTTGTAGTCTATATTATTCAGTACTAAAGGTCTCCAGTTTGTCATATCCATTTTGTCTGCTTTTCCATATGATTTTTATTACCCCTAAGCACATCCTTTCATCATTAATACCTTCCTCAAACCATTAATTAATTAATTAATTAATTCATTCATTCATTCATTCATTCATTCATTCATTTATTCATTTGTTACTTAAAAAAATCCTTTCTGCCATCTTTGCATGTTTCTGTACATTAAATATTCAATTCCATCTGTTCCTGTTGCTGACTCTACATTTACCACCTTAAGTATATTTTCTAATTATATTATTGTCATCTTTTCCTCCATTCTTTTATTGTTTTTTTTCAGTAAACTTTCTCAATCCCCAAATATATTTCAATATAATGTCATTTATTGAAAATGTCTTTATTATATATTCTTAACTTGTTTTCATAATTTCTTTTATGTCTTATGTCATCTCTTCCACTTTTTAATTTTCGTATCACTCTTACTATTTTACTTAAGTATGGTGCTATTACTTCTTTCTTAGCCTGCAAGAAGTATCTTTGTTTAAACAATATTTTTTTGATTTTTTTCTTGATTCATACTGTACAGCATTTTTTTCTTTTTCTGTGAACTTTTCACTATTACTTATTATGTTTTCAAATATTTGATCATTCACTTCCTTATATGTATCAAAAGTGTACAATATTTTTATTTTTTGCCATCTTAGTACCTCTTTTATATACTTTTCTTTCAAACTAATCCACCATCTTGTCCAATCTTTATAAAATTCTCTCATACTTATGCAATCTTACCATAATTATAATATAATATCCTTTGCTTCTTCATTTAATTCTGACTCAATAATCGTTTTTATTCCTTTGCCTAGCTTTATGTAATTCCTCTTTTCTTGTATCTCTATCCACATAGTTGAAAGATCAGAAAACCCTTTGATTTTGCATCCTTGACTTAATATGGTTAAACTGTCTGAGACTATAAAGTAATCAATTTTTGTTCTTAAATTTCTTCTTTTATACATCCATTTTTCCATAAGTACATATTATTGTACTTAATCTTGTCTAAAATTACTTTAATGTCTGCTCCCTCTTTTTGTCTATGTCTTAAATCACAAGGAAAGCCCCCCATTAAAATTATTTGCATATTTAAACTTACATAATCCATTATTTTTCTAAACCTAACTTCTCTTTGTTTCTGTAATGTATACATATATAGTGTGATCACTATATAGACTTACTTCTTATACCTTTATGTCTATTACTATTATTCTTCCAATAAGTATTATTGTATAATCCAAAATCTCTATCCATTCTTTGCATGAAATGACTATACCAGTACATTTTTCACTGCCTAAATTTCAAAAGCACTTTACCTTCCAATAATCCATATACTTGTTCTCTTTCTTCTTCCATCATTATTCTAATATCAATAAGTGCTTTAATATCCATATCTAATGCCATACACCATTCTAATACTGCTAGCCAATGATGAATGCTCTTTGTGCTGTTAACATTAATAGCTATGATTCTCACTTTAATGAATTGATTTTATGTTCATCCTTTTCCTTTTTTATTTTTTTCTTGAGATGCATTTCTGAACTTCAGTTTCCTTTTACTCTTTTACATACATATAGAACCTTTTTTGTTTCTTGCTTTCATTGAATTGCTTTCTCCTTCATCACTAGAATTACTTCTTACATCTTCCTCATCTCCTTCCTTATCATTTATTACATTTATGCTTTCTCTCACATCGTTGTTACCTCAGCTTCATTAATTTGTTCATTTTGTGTTTCCTCTGTCATGACTAAATCAATTTTCTGTTGTGCAACATTGTGTCTTGTGTACATTCTCCTAATTATGTACAATCCATCCAGGAATTACCAGGCTATTGCTTCACATTTTATGCATTTCTGTTCACATTTGTTTTGGCTTTGTGTTCTACTTTTCCACATATAACACATTTTATTTTGTCACAATTATTAATTAAGTGATCATCCTTACCACATAAAAAACATGTCTTGGGCTGTCCTTATTACCTCACCATACCTCTTTTTTCTTCGATATTAATTATGTTAGGTAAATGCAAAAATGCTTCATCTTGCATTTTCAATATTACACCACATTCCCACCCCCCTGTTCACAAATCTCTTTTATCATATATTTTTGTAACATGAAAACATCTCTACATATGTTTTTTTAAATATTCTTTCAATTAATCTCTTTCAATTTCATTTCTAAATTGTACAAATATTTTCTTTTTGGCTTTTCCATTAAAAGTCTGGATTACATATAAGTTAGTGTATTTCCTTTTGTCATATTGTTCAATAAATTTCTCCATGTACTGAGCTTCTTTGAAAAAAATGCCACAATATGTATCCTTATTAATACAAATAAAGGATGTTACCTCTCTGGGTTTTATCCCCGGTGGTAATATGATGCTGTCCCATATCTCATACCTGTCTAGTTCCTTTTCAACCTTCCTGCTTATCCTCACACACAATTTTCTTTTGATTTCTGTTTTTCTCATTCTTTTCTTTTACCCTCTCTCACTGTCTATGCATACAATTTCCACTCTTCCTTCTTTACTTGTATATTTTAATTTCTCTGAATTCTCTCCATTATCTCTCCCCATGACTCTGCTTTGCTGCTTTCTGGTTCACTATGATCCACTAATTCTTTAAGGTACACATCATGCAACCCTCTTGATTGAAATGTTGTAATAGCATGTTCTGTTGTTAAAACATCTGTGGCAAACAGATTTTGCTGAAAGATTTCTTCTAAATCTGCCATTATACCATCCTCCACCCATATTTCACCTTCTCTGATCTTTTTTCTTCGATTCTGCCATTCTTCTCCTTTCTCATATCCCCTGACTGGTTTTCCAGCATGTTAGTCCCCATAGCTATTCAATTAACAGCACCTTCACTCTCCTTGCTAACGATCATGCTCTCGTTCTCCTCCATGCTTCTTGCTTCTCTGAGCCGCCTTCATGCTTGGAATGGAAGGCAGGAAGTGCCATACCAAAATGTGTCCTTGTGCAGTCCTTTGTACAGAGTAGGGGAATTTCCACAGTGTCTAGGCTAAATATCCTCTTCTGCCCAGATATCACCTTGAGACTACACTAAAAATGGGCAAGTTTAGTGGGACTAACTTGATATAAATAAATAACCATAATAAACATAAATACCTTTAAAAGAGACAGTTAAAAATGTGTCTTTGGCAGGCGAATAGAAACCATAAATCTCTTAAGTAGTCATTGCTCAGAAGGAATTTAATTAGCTAGATACAGAGGACATGACAACCACAAAGAAAAAAACTACAGATAGTGAACAAATCGCAAACACTTGAGATGTAGGACTGTAGCACAAACCATTAATGGCACTCTTCAAAGGATAAAAACTAAACATGAAATCAAAAGGTGGGGGAGAGTGGCTTTGAACTACAAGTATAAATATATTCAGATGGTGAAATGTTAATGTGTTCTTTATCATGCATTAAATATAAAAACTGAAGACTGTTTATCATAATCTAAAGAGGAAGAAGAAGAAGGTAACCTACAAAAATCAACACAAAAAATGTCTGATTACAAGCTCTATAGAATATTAAAAAAACAGATATATGAAAACAGATACTTATGTTGTAACTAGTAATTATGAAAGTAAAGAAGAATTCAGAGTACTGTGATTATAATTAAAGGAAAAGTATATATGGAAGGAGTAAGTTGCTTAATTTGATGCAATTTAATGTGAATACATACTGCAATGTGGGAATGATAAGGATCAACCAAAAGAGCATGAAAGTATAATTACTATGTGAAGCAATATTTGGAAAAAACTACCCACACCTGCAAGTTAAGGTAATGCCAATATCTATTTGTAATAGTAAACCTTAATACCTCACTCACTGTCTTATCTCTCTCTCTCTCTCTCTCTATATATATATATATATATATATATATATATATATATATATATATATATATATATATTAAGGTTTTCTATTACATGTTTGAAGCCCACAGTCCTGAAATGCATAATCCCAGTAACATAATTTAGAAGACAAAAATGCTGAAGAGCACGATGTCTAGAAATCTTGATTACTGAATATCCATACCAGTGTAAACCCAGAAACAGATGCTTACATGGATCTTGGTGGGTCAATTCCAGAAGTTTGACATTATAGTCAAATATACAGAAGATAAATGTAAATGTTTGTAAATGGTCCATCTCCCATGCCCATACTTACACTTATCAAGGGTATCAGAACTGTCAGAGATTTGGGATGCATGTCTCAGCTTGAAAAGGCCCTTGTGGCTGTTAGCCTACTAAACACCTATGAACCTATAAACTTTTAAGACACCATCTGTTATGACATCTAGTAGAGGGTTGTGGGTTGCTAAATCCTTTGTATACCCCTTGGAGAAGATGCATGTACACACTGTACTGGTCAGTGTTGCTGTCTGCCTACTAAGGACCTCTGCAAAAGCAACTCTGCATGTATCCATAAGCCTTTTCTAAAAGATTCTCAGAAACACAGATATTCATTTATAAATGGATGTAGTTTGCATTTCTGTCACGAGATGCAAATTTCCAAATCAACACATTAAAGAAGAGAGACAACACTCCTGCTAAATAGCTTTTATCATAGCAAGCAGATGAACAGGCACACTATTGCTTGCCTATTCCCCAGTTAAACCAATGCCACTCTTGTTAGACTCATTACCTCCAAATGCTTTAAAGAGCAGCAGCAGCAGACAGTTTACGGAGACTTGAACCCCATTGACTCTTAGGGAATGTTGGAGCCCATCAAGGTATGCTAGACTTGTGTAAGAAGGGAAGGAGGGTATATTATATAGGGTGTGATTAGACTGACTGGATGCAATGAAGTCAGTGAAAGATTGTGGTGCATGTGAGTAACACAGCAGTGCTGACTGCATGGGGTGACAGGGTACATTGCTAGTTGCAAAAACATGGCCTTCCTCATAAGTAAGGGTATCTCATCCAGGGGCAAGGAGGTCATAACATCCCTGTATTCTTCTCTTATAAGCCCTGTTATTGAGTACAATGCCCCTTTCAGCATGTACCTCACAAAGCACATGCAGCAGCTGGAGAAACCAGAGGTTCCTCACCAGGAGAATCCAGGGCCTTAACATCTACCATACACAGATAGGCTAAAAGTCCTATCCATCTAATTGGTTTCATATAGACTTCTCAGAGGTGACCTCTGTCTGGCATACAAGGCGAACATGAACCCCACCTTGATGGAACTGCTGCATATCCGCAAGTCAAGCTCCACTGAGTAACCTGCATGCATGGCCTCAACCTGGTCTGTGGCAACAACAAGACTTGTTGGCGGGACAGATTTGTGTCCCAGAGACCCCCTCCATCTATGGAATAGATTCCCTCTCCACATCAAGCAGAGTATCTCTTTACCCCTTTTTAAGCACAACGTGGATAACTGGATGGGAAACAGAAAATAAACCCCTGAGATTCTGCTAATGTCCCTGCTGGACAAGGGCATCGGGTGGTGATTTGTCTAAACATGGGCTAAACTCTTGTCTAGGCTTATAAGGGCCTCAGGGCCAATGGCCTAGTAACCTCCTATGATCCTATGATCCTAAAAGGAGAAATTACATAGTTTGTCTGAGTTGGAAGTAATATACAATATACTACAGACCTGTTTTGTGTGTGTGTGTGTGTGTGTGTGTGTGTGTGTGTGTGTGTGTGTGTGTGTGTGTGTGTGTGTGTGTGTGTGTGTGTGTGCATGTATATGTGAGTCTGGGATTCATCCAGATACAGGGACTCCTCCTCAGGTTCATGGTGAGATTCCCTTTTTGAGATTGATGTGATACATGTAGTTATGCACCTGAGTCTGTGAACTCTGTATGTTGCTCACTTGAGTGAGTCAGAAGAATTAATGAGTGCATGCTTCTGACAACTTACCTTTGACAAGTGAGACCTTGACAAGTTAGCCCTGAGTTAAAAGGTGACCACAAAGATACCATTAATAAATCACTGATAAATGAAGTAGCACCTGAGTACCTGAGAATGGAAGGTTTGATTCCCCTTGCAAATATGGGAAAACAACAAACTCAGAAATTTAAAGAAGATATTTGTAATATTATCTGATGAGAAAACCATTGCTTGGCATCTAGAGGTATGCAGTCATGAGAGGTTGTATACCACTGGTGTACAGGACCAAAGGTGATGAATATTCGAGTTTAGAAGATCACATTAGTTGAGTATGACTGAAATGCCTCAGATTGTTAACAAATTGACAGAACAGTGAGGGTATACACTGATTAAAGAAAGAATTTAACAACAGCTTCCACAGATACAAATCTATAATTTATCCAGTTTTGCAGTAGCTTTGAATTAATAGTCAAGAATAAAATATATTAGAGAACTTCAAAAATGGTTAACAGTCAATAAAATCTTCAGTGGAGACAGAGTCATCTCAATTAGGATTCCTGAGGAGCAAGTAGAAGAGCAAAAGCTGAATGGCAATATATCAAATATTGTAGTAATCAGGAATAAAACTGGCTAAATGGCTGAATGAAGGCAGCAGATTTTTAGAGCACCATAAACTAGTTTAAAATTCGTGAAATTATTTTTTTTTTCTAACAAAAACACTTTGAATAGTCAGATAATAGCCTAAAATAACAAACTACAAGTTTTGGTGGATTTATGTAAGAAATTTCCTGTCAAATTATATTGAAGTCTATTAACAACTGGGAAAAATGAGTAACCTGAAGAACTCTCATTCTGAACTAACACGAAAAAAGGAACTACAACTGGTGACTACTACACTACAAGAATTATCAATGAAAAATGGATGCTTTTAAGGTTAATCTACAAACTCTAAAAGAGAACTGTCAAAAGCAAACAGATGTTTTCAAAGAAATGCTTCAACAGCATCAGACTAATATAGCAACTATTGAAACTTCTTTGAGTGACATTGAAGGAAGGTTCAGAGAGGAGAAAATCCAAAGAGACTTTCTTCTGAAACAAAATACTTGGCTTATCAATAAAGGGGATGACTTGGAAAACAGGGAAAGAAGGTCAAACATCAGAATCTTCAGCTTGTCCGAGAAAACAGAAGGAAGAGATATAATTTCCTTCTTAAACACATGGATTCCTGAGATTTTAGATCTTAACCAAGGCCTTTCATTTGGTATTGAAATGGCTCATTGAGCTTTGGGAAACCCCGCTTCAGCTGCAGCTTCATTGACATATTCTACACCTCCAAGGTCAATTATAACAAAGTTTTTATCATTCATGGACAAAGAACTGGTATTAAAAACTGTGTGGAGAAATACCCTATAAAATATAACCAAAACCTAATAAGGTTTGATAATGATTATTTTGCTAAAGTGCTGGAACAAAGGAAAAAGGCATGGCCACTAATTAAAATACCAAAACAGAACAATACTAAAACTCAAATGACTTTTCCTGCAAAAATAAAAATCCTGCACCTAAATGAGATGAGAACTTTCAATAACCTGGAAGAAGCTTTACTATTCATAAAAACAATAATATTATATCTATTCCGAAAGATATGGATTGGAAATCTCCATCCCTGAAGAGAACCGCTGATAAAAACTCCTTGACTGATGTAAAAAAGAAAATACAAACAAAAAAAAAAACGAATCTAAAATAGCAGTTTTTGCAAAGTCTCTCAAAGTTTCTACTGTAACCTAATTATCAATGATACATCAACCGGACTTAAAACTGTAATGTAAACTATACTTTTGTGTATATATGCAATATATATATATATATATATATATATATATATATATATATATATATATATAATGTATATATATATATATATATATATATATATATATATATACACACACACACACACACACACACACACACACACACACACACACACACGGAAAGGTATGTGTCTGTATTCTTCTGTATGCATTATTTGCTATATTTGATTTATATTATAGAAATAGTTATAAAAAGTCTTTAGTTCTCCAGTTTGATCCTCGGCTGGGGTGCCTTCTGTGCAGAGTCTGCATGTCCTCTTTGTGGTTGCGTGGGTTTCCTCCGGGTGCTATGGTTTCCTTCCACATCCCATAGACATGTTGTAGGTGGATTGGGCACTCGAAATTGGCCCTAGGTGTGAGTGCGTGCATGTGTGTGCCCTCTGTGGAAGGTTGGGCACAGGGTTGTCAACTCAACACAGTAAAACTCCACTGCCAATCATGAGCAGAGAGGTGATCCGCTGTGGTGACCTCTAACCGGGAAAAGCTGAAAGAAAAAGAAGTTATAAAAAGTCTTTACCATCCTAGCTTTCTTCCTTCCCTTTCTTTCTTACCTTTTATATGTATAATAACTTGACTAGTTAATTCCTTATTCCTAATAGACTAAAATGAGTTAAACTCCAAATAGTCAGATTTCATCATATTTCTCTCATGTATCTGATCAAGCATTAAGTAAATGACACCTTCTAGTTAACTAATACAGCAATACCAAAGATTAGTAGTGTTGGATTTATATGCTAGTAATTTATTGTTTAGATTGTTGGCTGTTTTTTTAAACTGAGCGAATGAAAAATGTTAAAGGAAATATTCCTTTAAATGTTATAGAAGTTTGATGTACTATGCCAATAAATACTTAGCTTTGTATTATCATAACTCCTCTAAACACTGTGATTGAGTTGTGCACTTAGAATCAAGCATATAATGCAAGCACAGCACATATATGCTTGGGAAAATATGTTTGATAGGTTTGAATATAATTCGTAAACATAACATTGTTTGGATTAAAGCTGTACTGGGCTTCTGTACAGAGAAATTGTCAACACACAATGATGCCTTGTTTAGGGATATAATCTTTTCCATTTGTTCTGGTTGCCATTAAAAGCTGATTAACCTCATGTGAGAAGATTGTCTCTCCATTTTGAATACTGTAGTTACTACAGGAAACTGGTTCCAGACCTGATTAATGACTGAAAAGAGTGACAAACAGATAAGACTGATTTAAAGTGAGTGAAGAATTGCAGGTGTTAACTTTATGCAGTGTGAATAGTGCGGGCAGTAATGAGTGACCACATCGTAACTCAATAATGGATTTGTAGTGGGGTTACAGTAATGGCATGGGATTGCATAGTGATGGTGAATGATGACTTTGGATGGCTTTGACTTATAATGTGGTGCTTACTTGTCTATTTTGATTTGTCAGACTGTCTGCGACTTGAATTGAATGAAGGAATGTTTGCTTGTTGTTCGGTATACACGGAACTTGGTTGTGATGATTCTTGAGTGATATTTGCATTAAGAACACTGAAGAGAGGGAGGGGAGGGAGGAGGGAAGTTTAATAGAGTGATTTTGAGCTGGAAAGTGGTTGAGCAGGGAAATTGTAGCTTAAAGGTGAAGATTTTCACAGTCTGTAAGACTCAAGAGCTGGATAGCCCTCTATCTCTCTCAGCTAACAGCTAACAGCTCTCTATCCATAACTGCTGTTTCTGTTTAGCATTGCTATAGCAATAAGTAAAGTAAGATGTGCTTGGTTGTGAACTTACTCATGGAATTAAGGAAGTATGACCATATTACATGTTGGGGAAATATATTTATCTATCCTTTTGAATAATTTATGTTCCACAAATAAGAGGATAAATGCTAAAACAGAAACTTGAATTATAATTTATTTATGCATAACAGCATAGTTAATTTAACAAGAAGCTCACTGCAAATCATACTCAGTATAGATCTATAATATTGAACTGTTGTGCTTCACACTACTTTGCTCATATCACTATAAATATCTGATTTGAAAATTTCTTCTATAATCTAACTATAATTGACTAATTTAAGCATATTAAGATTAAAGCCTTATAGACATGTTTTAAGATGATTTAAGCATATTCTAACTTTACTGAGCAATATAATTGAAATTTTATGATTGTCTGTTATATGCTATGAATAACTAACAATATATGCTGCTTGTTGCAAGCCTTTGCCAATGCAGGTTTAGATAATTTTCTGTGTTATAAAAGGATGTGGTGAAAGATTGTTATGAGAAATTAAACCAAATGGTATGTAAATATGAGTATAGATTCACATCTTGCTATTGTTAATTAGCTACTATTTAGACTTAATATGAAAATAAATGGGAATACTCAGAAGCTGAAAGAGCTTAATAATTAACATAACTCAGATACATATGTTATGTATGTATAGATGGTAAGGATACTTACATTAAGTTATAAAGAAATATTAAGTCCCAACAGCTGAATGTTATAACATCATAATCATTGGGCAGGATTCACGAAGGCTTGCATGGAGTCTAAGAGTAGTGTAAGACTCCATGCAGCCCTCGCGATCCAGGAACAGCCCGATATTCCGTGTAAGAGACCAGCTAAAATGTCTCTTACACGGAGTGGGCGTGGATATGCTAATCATCTCACTTGCAGCCGAAAGGCATGCAAATGAGTTAGATTAGCGATCCAGGAAGCCCAAAGCAGCCCGTGTAAGAGCTGTTTTAGCTGCAGAAATGTACTCAGTTGACAACTGAGTACTTTTCTGCAAAAACACAATGGAGCCATGACAGCAACAAATAAAGGGTGCATATGTGTCAGGCAGCATGCCAATGGCCAAATATGTGGCCATTGGCAAGGTACCCCGATGCAAATATAAGAAATAATGTTTAAACGCAGCGCAGCCCTGCGCAAATGGGCTGCGCTATATAAAACATAAAAATGAAGGTTATAAACCCACAAATGTGGATTTTATGCAATACATGGATTTACAATGCAGGGACCAGCAGACCAAAAACAACATGGCCACCGTTTAGTGGTTGCTAAGGGGGAAGCTGAGTCTAAGACATGTAACTAAGCATTAGTAGGCAATCTGATGTAAATGAGTGTTAGGATACTGAATTCCACTGTCACATAGCAAATGAGCACATTCTGAGTAGTGTAAGAGATACATAAGGGGGACGAATAGAGTAGGAGATAGGTGACATCACAGGGGGGGAATGGCAGAAAGAAATGCAGTTCATTGGAGGTCAGTGTTACATGACAGATGTCAGACACATATCATGGAAAGAGGAGTGCCACAAGATAAGCATGGGAAAGTCAAGAAATGGAAGATGTACACTGTTGCTTACACCAAAGTTTCTTGCTGGGCGTGCATGCGCACGTGCGCGCGCCATGAGATGTGAGTAGGGCAGTGTGCACGCGTGTAAGGCAGACTGAGCATGTGGGAGCCTGTTGGCAGACTTGTAAGACTGTTTGAACTGGTGTGCGCGTGTTTTAACCTGAATAAGCAGATTCTGAACCGTGTAAGCATGTGTGCGCGCGTATAAACCACTGTGAGCGTGTTTCTGCTGGTATGCGCGTTGCTCCCCCCTAAGAAAACAGAGAGGAAACAGGAAGCAACATAATTAGTAGGAAGCTAACAGGGAATACTGCTGGAGCTAGCAGGTGAAAACAATTAGAAGCAGGCAATTACACAGGCAGAATAGTAGCTCAGCCAAGCACTTAAAACTCTGCAAACAGCAGTGCAGGATGTTTCTCTCAAGAGACACTGCAAGACAGGAGTAAGCTATTAGAAGTGAAAACTGAAAAAGCTGAACTCAGAGAAGAAATGCTAGGGGCTGCCATAGCTGTCATAAGGAGACATAGGCTACTTGCTGAGGGTGGTGACAATGCAAATGGTACCAGACAACCCACAGTGAGGAGACGGAGAAGGGTGTACAGGCCCAGGGTCACCTACCAAGGGTTACATGAGCTGGAGATAGTGGAGCGCTATAGAGTGGACAGAAACCTCCTGCAGAAAATTGTCGAGCTGTGCAGGCCACACCTCACACACAGAACCAACAGAGGGGAACCCATCCCAGTGGAAACCAAGGTATGTGTTGGCCTAAGAATACTAGCAACAGGTACCTTCCAGAGACCAACTGGTGATATGATGGGGATATCACAGGCATCAGCCTCCAGGGTACTGCACCAGTTTCTGGATGCCATGTCAGCACATGTAGTTGATCATGTATATTTCCCCAATGCCCGTGAGGTATTGGCCAGCAATATGCGTCTCTTCCAGCAAATAGCGGAATACCCTGAGGTAGTGGGTGCAATAGACTGCACGCACATATGCATCAAAGCACCAGCCGGTGAGCGGGGTAGGGCCTACATTAACCGCAAGGGCTTCCCCTCCATCAACTGCCAGGTCGTGTGTGATGCCCAGGGCATAATAATGAATGTGTGTGCTGGCTGCCCTGGGAGCTACCATGATTCCCATATCTGGCATTTGACGCAGCTGTACCAGACATTTGCCAATGGGGACATCCCACATGGACATCTAGTGGGGGATGCAGGTTATGCACTGGAGCCGTGGCTGATGACACCCATCAGAAATGCACACACACCTGAACAGGAATGCCATAATGAGGCACACGCACAAACACGTAATGTAATAGAGCATGTGTTTGGGCTGCTCAAGTCACAGTTCCAGTGTCTGGACACATCTGGTGGAGCCTTGCAGTACTCACCAACTACATGTACCCAAATTGTCATGGTATGTGCTATGCTACATAATATGATCTTGTGAAAACAGCTGCAGCAGGACCAGCATATGGCCGGGCCAAACAGCCCCCCACCATTGCCAAGGCCATCACAGGCAGAGCGTGACTCAGAGGAGGAACAACCTGAGCCTGCCCCAGTAGGCAGAAGGAGGCATGCCCAGTATGCCCTGGCCTTGGCAAAGAGGCAACGCATAGCACATGCACTGGCTCAATAGGGACCCTGGGAATGATACCCCTCTCTGACTCACTCATATAATAACAGGGATGCCTAAAATGACATAACCTGCTCTCAAACATGTACAGGGAGTGTAGTATGTGCATCCGACAGAGGCAGCCCTGCAGCACCACCTGAGGCATGAATGCCATGTGTTAAGCAATGTAACACCATGTAGTATATACACACTTGATGACCCTGACTAACATCCTACCCTCACCAAGCATGATGCCACAATATGACGATGAGATGATCAGTTGCAATAATTGGCTGAAGTATTGCAGTTAGTCAAAGAGGATCCAATGTGTGCCAGCCTGAGATGACATGCTGAGCATGACATGATGCTCCACCTGCTAGGGGTGGCGAGCACCTATCAGTCCAGGCCTTATGGATACTGGCAAAGGCTGTTGTTGCCCACAGCATGCCCTGAATAGGTAAGGCTCAAAACACAAACCCACCTCCATAGGTATCACAAGGGATAAGAACCTAGATGTAATGCTACCCAATGCCAGAAGTCTAAACAGCAATATGCATGCAGTCTAAACTCCCCCAGTATGGAGAATGTTGATATCTGTCCTGTAACAGAAAACTGGGTCAAGGCTCACAACAGCACCCTAACACTACCAGGTTACACCTCATACTGTGCTGTACAGCCTCAAAACATGGAACAAACTACAAAAGGAGGGTGACTAGCAATAATTGTCAAGGATAACCACACCCCCATGTTGGTACCACAACAAGAAGCAGCATGGACTAGCCATGGTCAAGTAACAGTGGCTAAAACTGCCTCCCAGTTTATAGCGTGCTACAGACTACCGTCCTAACACCAGGAACTGCACTTGGCCTATGTTGGAATACATGAATATATCAAGCTCTCCACATTATATTGGGTGACTGAAAATACCCAAACATAGACTGGGAGCATTATACTAGCTCCAACACTGTAGGACAAAAGTTCCTAGAATCCATAAACTAAAATGCCCAGGAACAACGTACCACTCCCACAAGAGGGGTAAGCATACTGGATGTGATAATCAGCAACATGGATACTGGATGGCAAGATGAGAAGTGTATCCTTCACTGGTAAGACCACACCATAGAGTAATCATGCCAGATATACACATCCTGACCACAGTCCCTGGCTAGAAAACCACAGTGAAAAACATGTGTAAAGCAAAAGTCGCACTCCTCCAAACTTATGTGGAATCCATTAAAGGCTCTGTGCAGGTGCAAAATATGGGCCACACCTCAGAACCTGTTATACAGGCATTCCATGAACACTGCCAGGAATGCTTGGATTATGCAATCCCAATTAAAACCTAGACACATTGCCATACACGCAGGCATCTGGCATGGTGGACTCCAGCCATTACCAAACCATGCAAGAGAACGAGGAAGCTACTACATGATAGAGCAAACATAAAAAGGGAAGTAATCACTGATCAGTAGTATGGCAATAAAATATGTCCACACATACAATCCATTAAGGTCAGCTACAACAAGTTGAATCTGTGAATCTTGAGGCAATGTTACACCTGCCCCAACTACACAGACAACCCTCAACTCCCACCAAGAAATGCAAATATATGTGAGAGATGCAACCATTTATCCAAACCGGAGGCTGAGCTTCCTCAACTCAGTACTGTCCAAACTAGTCAGGAGGAGAAGGTAACCACACACACCACAAACCCAGTCCCACACAGACCTATCACAACTGCAAACCAAAGACATAAACACAGAAAAACATTCCCGGAGGCCCTAATTGCAAACACACCACATCAACAGAGGCCTCCAAAGCAGACACCCAAGCAACCACCACCTCCAAACATAGCACATGCAACACATAGTACTCAAAGCTGGTGTGCCAAACAGTCACAGGCCAGAAGGAGAAACAACATGCCTGATACAGTTGTAATAGGTGACTCCATAGTCAGACACACTGCTGTCCCGCTCACCAGACTGAACAAGAGAAAGGGTAGAGTAAGCTGCCTGTAGGCTGCTACAATACGCCACATAACACAAGTATGCAGGTCACCCCAAAGCAAGTAGAAATATGATGCAGTCATTGTCCATGCTGGCATGAATGACCTGAGATGTACCTCCCCAGACTACATGAAAAGAGACATAGATGAGTTCTCCGATTATGTAGTCCAGGCCGGTATGACACTGACCGTTTGCAGCATCCTACCCTCACCAAGAATGATGCTACAGTACAAACACAGAATGATCAGCTTTAACAAGTGGCACAATTACTAGTGTCATTCCAAGGATCAATGTCTGTCTGCTTGGGATGTCATGCTTGACAAGCCACGCTGCTGTTCTAGGGATGGTTTGCACCTGTTACCCCTTGGCGTCTGGATATTGGATAAGGCTTTTGCCACCTCCATAGAGCCTTTTGTAGGCAAGGCTGAAAAGACTAACCCACCACCCTAGAAAACATAAGTGGAAAGAAACATAAGGGTAATGCTGACCAATGCCAGACGTGTAAACCTCAATATGCATGCTCCCGAGGCCCTCCCCAGTATGGAGAACATTGATGTCCATGCAGTGACAGAAACCTGCAGCAAGGCTCCTGGCAGCACACCAGCACTACCTGGTTATACCTCATATCATGCGTTATGGCCCCAAAACCTGGACCAAAACATAAAAGGAGGGGGACTATCCATATACAGCACAGACACCCACACGTCCAGGTAACTGACAATGCACGAAGCATCGGAGACCACCCATGTGCAACTAACCGTAGGCAAAACTGCTGTACAGTCTGTAGCATGTGACAGACCACACTCTCACACACAGGAACCCCACCCAGCCGTCCTGAAGACATTGGACAGTATGATTGTCTCACCAAATACCAAACAAGGTACTCACAAATTACCACATAGGTGGTAATCCATTATGTATGGAAGGAGTAATCAGGGACCTAGGGACACAAGTGGACAGTAACCTGTTATGTGACACTCACATTGCCAACGTGGCTAGGAAGACTCTCTATATTGGACACCGTATCATGAAAGGATTCACATCTATGTCAACAGAGGTCATTGTGCCCCTATACTGTTCTCTTATCAGACCCATAATCTAGTACAATGCCTCATTTGGGATGTACCTTACCCGACACCTGCAGCAGTTAGAAAGACCTCAATGGTACCTCACCAAGAGGATAAAGGGTCTCAAATATATGTCATATGCTGCCTGACTGTAGACACCCCAGCTGAATGCAGTCACATACAGCCTACACAGAGGTGTTGTATGCCTGTTGTACAAGGCCATGTCCAACACAGGAGTAATGGACATGCTCCACCCCAGAAAACCAAAAGCCATCGGAGCTATGAGAGTGAGAGATGTCAACCTCAACACATAATGAAATAGGATGTGCTGGAGGAACAGATACATAACCCAGAGGCTCCCTACACCCTGGAACAGAATCCCACTCCATGTTAGGCAGAGCCCCTCACTGACACTCTTCAACAGGAATCTTGCCAAGTGGATGGATGATCGTAGATATACACTGGGGGTCTTCACTGTGTCACGTTCAGACAGAGGCACAGTAAAGTAAATCATTAATGGCCATAATATTCACATAGCAAGGGGTGGCGAAAGCCACACACACTCTGGCTAGGCTTATAAATGCCCTAGGGTGGATAGCCTAGTATGAACCTATGAAGATACAAATTGTACAGGACACTAAGGATAATCACAAGGCTTTCTTAACTGATGGTAGGAACCTTGTTGGGAATTCACAGATATGCTCTGAATCACTCAAATATTACAAACAACATACCAAACACACACACATATTGCCAACATCCAACCTGACAGGTGCAGTGCAACCCCCCCCCCCAAATGCAAAATATCTATCCCGGCAGACTGCTGGCCCCCTGACATTGCAGATGCTGAGGTAACAGCCAGCATCTACAAAGCAAAACACACAGCATCAATGGTATGAGATGGTGTCCTAGGCTGAGTCCAACATGGACTCCAAGAAGAATGGAATGCCAAATAACACTACTGCTCAATGTCAGCCTTACCACAGGATATGTACCCAAAGAGCAGTGTACAACAACAGTGGTCCTTCTCAACAAAGGTGTTGCCTGAATGGATACTGCAAACTGCGACACCAGAATCCTGACAAGCATGGTCTGCACAGCTATGGAAAGGATCAGCATGTACCACAGACATAAAGATATTGGGGTCCTACTGACACCGGACCCTACCCAGTGTGGCTTTCTTAAGTGCAGATCCTGCCCCTTAAACATGTTTGACTCATTTGAAACAGTCATTAAGGTAATTGATGAGGGCAATGTGGTCCACACAGCGTAGCTGGACCTTGCAAAAGCTTCTATACAATACCCCACGTGTTCATTATAGATAAGCTCACCAGCTTAAATATAAACCCCTATGTCAGTAGAGGGTTTGCAAACCAGACCAAGGACAGAACTGACATGGTCAGACATGCTGCAGCCATGTCAGACTACAAACCAGATATAACTGGCATCCCACAAGGCTTGGTCCTGGGACCTCCCTCGTTTGGTATATATGTCCCATAGGTGCAGGCCAACATGGAAGGACTGTGTCTGAACAAGTTTGCAGAGGACTACAAACTGGCCACCATATCTGACCCTCCAGCTGACACAAGCATCCCACAAAAGGGCCACATAGAAATGACAACTGGTGTCATAGCCATGTTAGCAAGCTAATTGCAGAAAAGTGTATAGTCAACCCCTGTGGATATACAGTAAGTGCCCACCAATTACCACATAGGTGTTAACCCATTAAGTACTTAACATGTAATGAGAGACCTGGGGACACAAGTTGATAGATATCCTGCATTGGACAAGCATGTGGCTGTAGTGGTTACAGAAACATACCATATACCCACCTAATCATGAAGGTTGTCAGATCTAGATAAGGGGAGGTCATTGTGGCTCTGCAGTCATCCTTCATCAGTGTTACAATTGACTACAATAGCCCCTGTGGGATGTACCTCAGCAGGCACCTCCATCAACTGTAAAGTCCCCAAAAGTACCTCACCAAGAGTATCAAAGAGCTTGAACAGATGCCATGTGTTGCCTGATTAAACAAACTGCAGCTCCACACACTGCCATACTGCCCACCCAGAGGCACGCTGTGCCTGATGTATAAAGCCATGTCCAAGCTGGAAACAGTGAACATGCTGCACCTTGTACAATCTGAATGGCAGTGAGCTATGCACATGAGAGACCTGAACCTCAGCACTGACATACATAGGACAAGCTGTACTGAATGATCCATAACACAGAAGCCACCCCCACTCTTGAGTAAACTCCCAGTACAGGTTAGCCAGAGAGTCACTCATCGACTCTCCTCAAGAGGAATCTTGATGAGTGGATGGGAGATGGTAGGTTTACCCTGGGTATCACTGTTATGTCATGGGTAGACGGAGGCACAGTATAATAACCATGACATATGTCATGGCAAACTCCACTTACAATGTGTGTCGAAGGACAAACACACTCTCCGACTAGCATAAGAAATGGCCTAGGGCACATCACTAGTGTTTGCCAATGTCCACCTATGTTGTGGAATACACTACCAATGTTGGACAAGCCTGGTTTAAGTAGTTCATATCTGAACATAATGCAACATGGTCAGATGTGCACAACTGGCCCCTAACCAGTCTGTTGTGCTCACTATGAAAATGTGAAGCAGTGATAGGACTAAAGCCCAGGATACTGTCCACCACAGTGAAAGTACTGAACCAGTACACTATACGGTACTACAGTGTTAGGTCAGTATGAAAGGATGTTGACAACTGTATGCAAAGTATCCCATGCAAACCCTGCAAGCACAGTATAATCCCTGTTGTGTTCAGATACAAAGCAGGTGGACAGTAAGTACACAACATGACACACAACACACAACCATAAACGTGAGATATTGTTGAAGTTCACACTCATCCAGAAAAGTGGTGGGATGCAGAGTTCAATATATGGAAAGCTCACACTGGGCATGCTCGCACACTTTGATAAATGAGACATATGTCAGACAACATGCCATGGAAAGCCTGAACTGGGCATGCTCACACACTTAGGCCAAATCTCAGTTTAGCAGCTGGCCACACATATCTGGTATTTGTACGTGTTATTCCAGGAACCAACCACATTACAGCAATCTGCCCAGTGTACACAGTTAAATGACTACAGAGACATAAGTGATATAGTGGATCCCTCTCATATTCAAACATCTTCCACAGATACACAAGTTGTTCATAGAAACAGGGAATGCTATGACAATAAAGACCTGCAAACAGTGTATCAGCAACAAATATTGTGCATCTGACAATTAAACATATGGGTGTAGAGGTCAACACTAGGCTGTTTGCCCTAGGGAATGACAGCTTAGCCAGAGTGTGCTTGGTGTCTGCCTCCCCAGTACAGTAGGCTACTGTGCCACTGTAAAGTAGGTCACATAAGGCATCGTGTGAGGCTAGTGTGCTGTGCCTCCATCAAGCAGGGACACAGTGGAGATCCCAGGAGTTGAATTTGCTAAGCCACATCCATGATGTTGGTGTGTGCTGGAAGAGGGTTGGTGAGGACCTCTAACAGTAAGTGGGCATCAATAACAGACTGAGGGGAGCCTTATCTGTATTGTCTGCACAATTTCACTGTCAACACTTTGTCGTGATGATTATGAGGGATTGAAGTGTCGTGCCAGTACTGTTTAGAGATGTCCTCCCTCTGTGGGCTACTGCTCTGCAATGTATTAGCTCACTCTGTCTGTTGGACAGCTCATATATGGCTGGTGTACACCTGACAGGTGTCCTGTTGTGGAGGAGTCATGGGTATATTTGGGATAGCATGATCAATGCAAACCTTCCACATGCTCATAGAATGCAATTGTCAAGGATTATGCAGAGTGGCCTGTATAGTCCCCCAGCATGGGTCCTTTGAAGTCTTCCACCCCAGTCTTCACAAATGTAAAGTCTGCTTTTGATAAATACACTTTGTTTGCAGTGACAACCTTGCCTGGGGGTGGGGATGGGATATGGATGTCCAGGGAAAGGTGGGTATGGTCAGATATCAACAATGGTGATCTACCTCTGGTGTGGAACAGTGAGTACCCATGTTGCAGATGGTCAGGTGCAATATGTATTCCCCCTTGTGGCTGTGGTGAGTGGTTCTGCCATAGCACATGGACTCACAAATTGTAGTGGCTGTAGGGCAATGTTGTAGAGGCCTGAGTAGTTCCCACACACAATATACCAGTACCTGACGTTAACAAATGGAATGGTGTATGTGAACACCTGCATATCTTGACACTGTTCCCAGGGAAGCAAAGTGTGTGTCCTGGATGTGGGAGGGGTGGTCCGAACTGGTTGTGTTGTGTGTTACAGGTCCTGTGGTCATGAAGCATGGTATAGAACATAACCTGCCAGTGCTGATGTGCATATCTGACCCTGAAGTAGGTGGCTGAAATGCATATATATGCTATCCCCCACCTGACAGGTAGTACTAGATGTACACACCTCTGTAGAAATAAAGATGTCAGCACCCAATAAATACTGCAGGTGCAGAACAGATGCCCAGTAATTCGGATAGTGTGCTCTGCTAATGCGTCTCCCTCAAGTATCATAATATAGTTAGGTAGGGATTTGAATCCTGCAAATGCTCAGTGTGTGTGTGAGCCGGGTTGGTGTGTGTGCAATTCTGTGTGAGGGAAATGTCCCTTTTGGCAACTGGGAAAACACACTACAGGATGCACATTCCCCTTTCTAAACACTGATGATGTCAGCACCCTATAAGTACAGCAGGAGAAGGGAAACCTCCCAGTAAAGCGAATAGCGCGCTCTGCTAATGCGTCCGTCTCGAGTGTCATAACATAGTTAGGTAGGGGTTTGAATCCTGCAAATGTTCAGTGTGTGTGGAGGGGGGTTAGTGTGTGTGTGCAATTCTGTATGAAAGAAATGTCCCTTTTGGCAACTAGGAGAACACACTACAGGATGTACATTCTCCTTTCTAAACACTGATGACGTCAACACCCTATAAGTACAGCAGGAGAAGGGAAACCTCCCAGTAATGCGAATAGCGCGCTCTGCTAATGTGCCCGTCTCGAGTGTCATGACATAGTTAGGTATAGGTTTGAATCCTGCAAATGGCAAGTGTGTGTGTGTGGGGGGATGGAAGTAGGGTGTGCGCAATTACATGTGTGAGAGACTTGACCCTTTTGGCAACCAGTACAACACACCAGCTGCTGCATATTCCAATCTCTGCACAGAGATGATGTCAGCACCCTACAAGTACAGCAGAAGAGGGCAAATCTCCCAGTAATGCAAATAGCACCCTCTGCTACTGCGTCTCTCACTACTGTCATAGCACAGTTAGTTATGGCTTTGAATTCCACACATGCCACGTGTGTTTTTGCCACACAGAATGCCCATGTGTGTGGGTTGTTGTTCACAATAATGCATGACATCGATTAAACCAGTAATGGCAGTGGACACAGATGATGTATGTGTGTGCCAAATACACATATGTACCTGTGACCTTCAATAGTTCCCATGTCTGACGCCTGCCACATGTGAATACATGGTAGTTGCACTGGATAACATTATGACTGTGGTCTTCTGTGCGGGTGCTGCATGTGGCATGTGTATATACAGTTGGAGTTGTATATGGTATCATCCTAGCAGCGAGGGATACACATCTGGTCTGGGGCATATAGTCTACATGTTGTTGATGAACAGGTGCTGCATGTTTTCAGCTGTTGTGGGAGTGGTAACAAGTTGTTCCATAGCAATGCAGTGACTACGTGCTAGGAACCTTTCAGCTAGGGTGTTGCAGCTACAGTAATTCATTAGCATTCAGTAATACGTCAGCATTCCTGGTGAGGGTATGATGCCAACCAAGGTCAGGGTCATACCAGCCTGTGCCACATGCTCAGAGAGCCCTTTTATGTTCCCTATCATGTAGTCCAGGGAGGTACATCACAGGTCAGCCATAGTGGCATGGACAATGACTGAGTCATATGTGTCCATGCCTCTGACTGACCTGTATGCTTGTGTTATGTGATGGACCATAGTGCCCCACGGGCATATCACTGTGACCTTCACCTTGTCCAGCCTGGTGAGCGGGACCTCACTGTACCGGACAATAAAGGTACCTAACACAACTGTAGCAGGTGTGTTGTCTAGCCGTACAGGCTGTGACTGTTTGGCACACAGGATTTGTGTGCTATGTGTTGCACGTGCTGTGTTCTGGCTTATCCTTTGCCTGCATGCCAGCTGCAGAGGTGTCTGCTGTTCAGGCAGGATGCTATTCTGAGGCTCCACAAATGGCCCAGTGTGTTCACGTGTTTGGATTGCTGTCAGTGTAGGTCTTCATCAGACTGGTATTGTAGTCACTGTAGTATTTCATGCCACCTGACAGGTTATGCCAGTACTGCGTTCAGAGTGCTTAGTCCCCAGTTTGGCTATGTGCTTGCATCTCATACATGTGTTGTACGTCCATGTGTAGGGGAGAGGGTTGACTGCGTACATGTGGCAGCTGTGATGATATCGCCACATGACCCATATATTCCACAACTGTACCATAGAGGTGACTGACAAGTGACCTTTGCACATGCTACCATAGTATTGTGATTGCCATGGCGATTAACAGCACATAGGGCCAATGGGGAACAAGGTACAGAAGGTGAGTATGTGAGGGTGTAGTGCCTGTGATTAGTTAGCACTGGCATATATGACTGCTCACGTGGACAAATGCCAGTTAAGTCATATGCCATGTGTTACAGGCAATGTACATGTGAACAGGACAAACAGTGATGTTCTGTCAAGTGAGCCATGGACATACATATATTAAGCTATGCAGATGTCACTAGGAGTCCACAGAAGCTCTGTAACTCTGCATTGCAGGTGGGATCAGTGTTCCAGGGTAACTGCAAGCAAACATGCATGCAAACAAAGCTACAGTATGCAGGGCTGCTTGTAGTCTATTGTACAACAAACAAGCTGTACCACTTCCAGTAGGTAACAGTGCAAATATGCAGGCACTATACACATGCACATGGAAATACACAGGTCAGATGGCTAGGGTCCAGTCTCAGCGCACACAAGTGTACAGACCATGTACCGTCAGGATGTACAATAACTGGATGGAAACCCAGGTGCTCATACCTGCAGTAATACACGTGTCAAATAACAGACACTGAGCCTTCACTCAGTGGTTCCATACTTAGTAGGATGTATGCTATCTGTCCTGCCACCACAATATCCCTGACATTTATGGGGACTCTCCCTGCTGTGAAAGTTAGTTTTGTGTGTTGGGGCTGTCTAGCATGGTATGAGATGTGAGCTTGTAGTGCTCCTGTGTGTCCTGTACCAGTCGTATAGTACTGCACACATATCAACATCTTCAAACATCTGCATTGCAGAGTCCAGTGTGGGCAACATGCCACTTGCAGTTTACATGTCCATCATTGCGTATCAATACTTTCCTTAGCTTATCCCCTGTGCTACCTATGTATGTAGCCTTCTGTTGACATCCTTACCACCAGTATGCCAACATGTGCAGATGATACACTATGGTACTTACCATGGGTGTAGACAACAGTACAAGACAATCATACCCTTACTGCATCAGGCATGCTGGGATATACCCACAATTATATCAACACACAGTACTGTTAACAACATGATACTATTACTACACGTCTATGTAGTCACCCTGTGCATCAGCAACATGTTAACCTGTACCTGCACTGATGTTACAGATTGCAGGAGGTGGCACAGTTTCATCATATGCACAGGGTGTGAACTTGGTATGCCTGTGTCTGCCACTGATACCACCAATTGACATGTATGTGTATGTGTGTTAGTGAGGGACAGCAGTACAAGGTGGGGCAATGTTGATGCAGTGTGTGCGTGTATGCGGTAGCCCTAGGTGTTGTCAATTCGCATGTGTGTATGGATGCACACAGTTCCACCTCATGGCTGCCATATTCTGGTGTTTGTGGACAGCCACAGACTGTACCTGCCAGGTCATACAGATCAGTGTCTCTGGCCACGGACATGGTACCTGTGCCTTGCAGGGGTGCTACGGACCATATCCGGTACCAATCCAGACTGGGTACTGTCATCAGAAGCAGGTGTTCATTGACTGGACACAGATCCCTGTCGGGCCTGTCCAGAGCCACGTGCATGTGGTCTCCTGGGGCGGTCTGATGACAGCACAGATCCAGCATTGCTGGGGCTGCTGCTGGCACTATGGGGGTGGCCGCGGCCCTGTTGTCATCCACGACGACTGCCAGCTGCTGCTGTTGCTGGCATACGCCCACGTCGACGCCTCAACCATCCACCATTGCCCTGGCTCATGGACATGTAGTTGTGGAACCGATCTAATATGTCCCCACAATGTCTGTCTATGACATCGGTGAAATTATGGATGGCAGCCGCAATGTCACGCATACTGTCAGTCATGGCTGTGCGACATGCTGTCAGCTCCCACAGACCCTGTCAGGTGTACTGTTCCATACGTGACTGTGCCTGCATGACAGCCCGAAACATAGCTGAGGTTGTAAGACCTCTGTGGGCAGGTCTGACAGGGGCAGTACGCCCATGGATGCTCCCACGAGAACCCCTGGACATCTGTCTGTGTGGTACCATCTCAGGGCTATGCCCATGGCTGCTGTATGGGGAAGCATGTGCCACATATACCACATTACCCTGGTCAATGCCCACTGTATCCTGTCCATCACCTAGGGACATTGGTGACAAAGGGTGTATTGGCAGGATGACTGTGCACATTGATGGGGTTGACAGCTGTGTACTGTCAATTGGCTGACCAATGATGGACCCTGGCATACCTTCCTGTGCCATTACACAGATGTCATCATTATCAGTACCCGTGGCACCTGATTCAGGTTCCCTGCTGCATGACACCAGAGCAGCACCAGAACCTGTGGGAGGGAAACAGGAAACACAGTTTACAATGTCTACACAATGTTACCAGTGATACACACATGCACACATGCACACATGCACAGGTGCACAGGTGCACAGGTGCACACATGCACACATGCACACATGCACAGGTGCACACATGCACATGCACACATGCACACATGCACACAGTTGCACACATGCACACTTGCACACAGTTGCACACAGTTGCACACTTGCACACAGTTGCACACTTGCACACTACTCAGTATGCGAGATATCAACACACAGACACAGACACACCTGCATGCATACACATAGCACTACTAAGTGAGCCTAATATTACTATTACTATCAAGACTATTAAAGGTATTGTTAATACACACTCACCAGCATGGATAGGCTGCATTGCTGTTACACCGGAGGGACCTGCAGAAGTGAGGAAATTAATGTCAGTGGGCACAACTGTGCCATTGTTACTGAGTATGATACAGGTCAGTAGTACAACAGTTGCCTTTCACAGGTCAGCTGTTGATATTGAGAATATCACACTTGCACATTAAATACTATGATGACAGCTACAAACCAAGGACACACCTCACACATGCATTAACTACCAGTGTACACAACAGTCAACTATACATATGGCATATTACCTGCACGCTCGTAGTCTTGCTGCTGTGTGGCTCCAGCCTCCATCATAATGCAGGTCTGCTGCTGTTGTTGTTGTTGGTGGGCTGGAGCCACAACACTTATGAGTAGTCATTCCAGTCTGGTGAGTGGGGGATGTGTAGCCACCCCACCACCTGTGGCAACCTGTTGCCTGTGGATATGCGATGCACGCTGATGGACATTTCTGATTAAATCACTGCAGTGATGTCGTACCTGGTCATATGTCCTATTATGCATGCTTATGTCATTTACCCAACGGACCAGGTCTTGTCACAGTGCAGCCCTCTCCTGCTGATTCTGGCTGGTGCGGGAAAAGAGTATTGCATAATCCCGCACCAGGCTCTGGTGTATTTCCTCATCCTCAGCTGCAAAGTACGTTGGATTGCGCTGGTGAGCTATGGTCCTGAAAAAGGAAATAACATGATATCAGCAAAATATGTCAGCAGAGTTTGGCACACATACTACACATGCTACTCGACTGTTGTGATACAACATATCTCACATATATAGCATCTGTCTGTCTATTGGTGGTTACACATGTAAATGGCCAGGTAACAATGCTCAGCCAACAACTGTGCAACAGCACCTGGCACACTCCATACGACATACTACCAAACCCCAGCAGTCAGAACACTGATTCAGGTCCAAAGCACCTCCTCACTCTGGGGGTTTGTATCGAGGTACTGTATGGGGTACATCATCAACTACTGTGTGCTGACCACAAACTAATTGCCCTGGATATACATATCCCACCTCCACCACCAGCACAAACGACTACAGTGAATAACATTTCAAATGCAAACTTTACACTTTGTAACACTGACATGGTATCCTTTAAGCCCACTGGGCCAGTGGAAGACACAACCCACAATGCTGACCCCTTCACAAATGATTTCTACAGACATCTCTGAGAATGCATGGATCATGCAATCCCATATAAGACCAAGACACTCTCCACAAAGGGAAAGCATCCTGTCTGGTGGACCCCAGCCATAGACAGATTGTATAACAAAAGATGGATGCTACTGCAAGACAGAGCATAATTCCATAAAGGGAAGGCATGTCTGATCAGCACTAGTAAGGAGCTATTTCCTCTCATACAAACATCCATGGGCAACTTTGAGAGGGAAATCAATGGGGACACTACAGATAACCATGAGGCCTTCTTCAGTTATGTTAGCAACCTGGTCAGAAACCCTCCAATATGCTCATAGTTAGTACACAACAACAAATAATTCACTGAACCCACAGATATTGGCAACATTGTGGCAGACAGGTTCAGTGCAAGTTTCCCCCTCCCTCTCCCCCAAACTAAGACATACTTATCCCAGCTGACTGTAACCTCCTGTCATCACAGATGTCCAGGTGAGAGCCCTCAGAAAAGCAGAAAACACAGCATCAATGGGACCTGATGGTATCCCGGTTGCATGCTACATGAACTCCAAGAGGAGCTAAACACACATATAGAAGTGCTTTGTAACACTAGCCTGACTACAGGATATGCACCTGTACACTGGCGTACAGCAGCAGTGGTTCCACTCCACGAAGGAGGCACCTCTACATACCAATACAATACAACACAATACAATACATTACAATACAATACAATACAATATGCTATTGCCCCTGGGACTACAGCAGCATACTGTTCTGCTACCCTGACCATTGTGACACATGTGATGTGATGGTACCAGCTCCTGTCAAACAGTTACACAGGGTGACTCATATGGCATATTACCTATCTGACTAACATTCAGCAGGGTATGTGTGACATGTACTCATGGGGAGTCTTGCTTCTTAATGCTGTGTGGTTTATTGCAGGGTATGTCTTATCTGTGGGTAGGAACCTGTACCTCCACCATGTGCTCTCTACTGCAGTGTCCCAGACGACACACAGCAGTCATTTAGGTTGTGGATGGTATGAGGTGTTACTATGGTTGTTGGACATCTGTTGTCATAACATAGTTAGGTAGAGATTTGAATATGACAAGTGTGTGTGTGTGGGGGGGTGGAAGTAGGGTGTGCGCAATTACATGTGTAAGAGACTTGACCCTTTTGGCAACCAGTACAACACACCAGCTGCTGCATATTCCAATCTCTACACAGAGATGATGTCAGCACCCTACAAGTACAGCATAAGAGGTCAAATCTCCCAGTAATGCAAATAGCATGCTCTGCTACTGCGTCTCTCACTACTGTCATAGCACAGTTAGTTATGGCTTTGAATTCCACACATGCCACATGTGTTTTTGTCACACAGAATGCCCATGTGTGTGTGGGCTGTTGTTCATAATAATGCATGACATCAATTAAACCAGTAATGGCAATGGACACAGATGATGTATGTGTGTGTGCCAAATACACATATGTACCTGTGACCTTCAATAGTTCCCATGTCTGACGCCTGCCACATGTGAATACATGGTAGTTGCACTGGATAACATTATGACTGTGGTCTTCTGTGCGGGTGCTGCATGTGGTAAGTGTATATACAGTGTGAGTTGTATATGGTATCATCCTAGCAGCAAGGGATACACATCTGGTCTGGGGCATATAGTATACATGTTGTTGATGAACAGCTGCTGCATGTTTTCACCTGTTGTGGGAGTGGTAACAAGTTGTTCCATAGCAATGCAGTGACTACATGCTAGGAACCTTTCAGCTAGGGTGTTGCAGCTACAGTAATTCATTAGCATTCAGTAATACATCAGCATTCCTGGTGAGAGTATGATGCCAACCAAGGTCAGGGTCATACCAGCCTGTGCCACATGCTCAGAGAGCCTTTCTATGTTCCCTATCATGTAGTCCAGGGAGGTACATCACAGGTCAACCATAGTGGCATGGACAATGACTGAGTCATATGTGTCCATGCTTCTGACTGACCTGTATGCTTGTGTTATGTGGTGGACCATAGTGCCCCACGGGCATATCAGTGTGACCTTCACCTTGTCCAGCCTGGTGAGCGGGACCTCACTGTACCGGACAATAAAGGTACCTAACACAACTGTAGCAGGTGTGTTGTCTAGCCGCACAGGCTGTGACTGTTTGGCACACAGGATTTGTGTGCTATGTGTTGCACGTGCTGTGTTCTGGCTTATCCTTTGCCTGCATGCCAGCTGCAGAGGTGTCTGCTGTTCAGGCAGGATGCTATTCTGAGGCTCCACAAATGGCCCAGTGTGTTCACGTGTTTGGATTGCTGTCAGTGTAGGTCTTCATCAGACTGGTATTGCAGTCACTGTAGTATTTCATGCCACCTGACAGGTTATGCCAGTACTGGGTTCAGAGTGCTTAGTCCCCAGTTTGGCTATGTGCTTGCATCTCATACATGTGTTGTACGTCCATGTGTCGGAGAGAGGGTTGACTGTGTACATGTGGCAGCTGTGACATCGCCACATGACCCACATATTCCACAACTGTACCATAGAGGTGACTGACAAGTGACCTTTGCACATGCTACCATAGTATTGTGATTGCCATGGTGATTAACAGCACATAGGGCCAATGGGGAACAAGGTACGGAAGGTGAGCATGTGAGGGTGTAGTGCCTGTGATTAGTTAGCACTGGCATATATGACTGCTCACGTGGACAAATGCCAGGTAAGTCATATGCCATGTGTTACAGGCAACGTACATGTGAACAGGACAAACAGTGATGTTCTGTCAAGTGAGACATAGACATACATATAGTAAGATATGCAGATGTCACTAGGAGTCCATAGAAGCTCTGTAACAGGTGGGATCAGTGTTCCAGGGTAACTGCAAGCAAACATGCATGCACACAAAGCTACAGTATGCAGGGCTGCTTGTAGTCCATTGTACAACAAACAAGCTGTATCACTTCCAGTAGGTAACAGTGCAAATATGCAGGCACTATACACATGTACATGGAAATACACAGGTCAGATGGCTAGGGTGCAGTCTCAGTGCACACAAGTGTACAGACCATGTACTGTCAGGATGTACAATAACTGGATGGAAACCCAGGTGCTCATACCTGCAGTAATACACATGTCAAATAACTGACACTGAGCCTTCACTCAGTGGATTCATACTTAGTAGGATGTATGCTACCTGTCCTGCCACCACAATATCCCTGACATTTATGGGGACTCTCCCTCCTGTGAAAGTTAGTTTTGTGTGTTGGAGCTGTCTAGCATGGTATGAGATGTGAGCTTGCAGTGCTAGGGTGCTCCTGTGTGTCCTGTACCAGTCGTATAGTACTGCACACATATCAACATCCTCAAACATCCGCATTTGCAAAGTCCAGTGTGGGCAACATGCCACTTTCAGTTTACATGTCCATCATTGAGTATCAATACTTTCATTAGCTTATCCCCTGTGCTACCTATGTATGTAGCCTTCTGTTGACATCCTTACCACCAGTATGCCAACATGTGCAGATGATAAACTATGGTTCTTACCATGGGTGTAGACAACAGTACAAGACAATCATACCTTTACTGTATCAGGCATGCTGGGATATACCCACAATTATATCAGCACACAGTACTGTTAACAACATGATACTATTACTACACGTCTATGTAATCACCCTGTGCATCAGCAACATGTTAACCTGTACCTGCACTGATGTTACAGATTGTAGGAGGTGGCACAGTTTCATCATATGCACAGGGTGTGAACTTGGTATGCCTGAGTCTTCCACTGATACCACCAATTGACATGTATGTGTATGTGTGTTAGTGAGGGACAGCAGTACAAGGTGGGGCAATGTTGATGCAGTGTGTGCGTGTATGCGGTAGCCCTAGGTGTTGTCAATTCGCATGTGTGTATGGATGCACACAGTTCCTCCTCATGGCTGCCATATACCGATGTTTGTGGACAGCCACAGACTGTACCTGCCAGGTCATACAGATCAGTGTCTCTGGCCACGGACACGGTACCTGTGCCTTGCAGGGGTGCTACGGATCATATCCGGTACCAATCCAGACTGGGTACTGTCATCAGAAGCAGGTGTTCATTGACTGGACACAGATCCCTGTCGGGCCTGTCCAGAGCCACGTGCACGTGGTTTCCTGGGGCGGTCTGATGACAGCACAGACCCAGCATTGCTGGGGCTGCTGCTGGCACTATGGGGGTGGCCGCGGCCCTGTTGTCGTCCGTGACAACTGCCAGCTGCTGTTGTAGCTGGCATACCCCAACGTCGACGCCTCAACCATCCAGCATTGCCCTGGCTCATGGACATGTAGTTGTGGAACCGATCTAATATGTCCCCACAACGTCTGTCTATGACATTGGTGAGATTACGGATGGCAGCCGCAATGTCACGCATACTGTCAGTCATGGCTGTGCGACATGCTGTCAGCTCCCTTAGACCCTGTCTGGTGTACCGTTCCATACATGACTGTGCCTGCATGACAGCCCAAAACATAGCTGAGGTTGTAAGACCTCTGTGGGCAGGTCTCACAGGGGCAGTACGCCCATGGATGCTCCCACGAGAACCCCTGGACATCTGTCTGTGTGGTACCATCTCAGGGCCATGCCCATAGCTGCTGTGTGGGGAAGCATGTGCCACCGATACCACATTACCCTGGTCAATGCCCACTGTATCCTGTCTATCACCTAGGGACATTGGTGACAAAGGGTGTATTGACAGGATGACTGTGCACATTGATGGGGTTGACAGCTGTGTACTGTCAATTGGCTGACCAATGATGGACCCTGGCATACCTTCCTGTGCCATTACACAGATGTCGTCATTATCAGTACCCGTGGCACCTGATTCAGGTTCCCTGCTGCATGACACCAGAGCAGCACCAGAACCTGTGGGAGGGAAGCAGGAAACACAGTTTACAATGTCTACACAATGTTACCAGTGATACACACATGCACACATGCACACATGCACAGGTGCACAGGTGCACAGGTGCACACATGCACACATGCACACATGCACACAGTTGCACACATGCACACTTGCACACAGTTGCACACAGTTGCACACAGTTGCACACATGCACACTTGCACACAGTTGCACACAGTTGCACACTTGCACACAGTTGCACACTTGCACACTACTCAGTATGCGAGATATCAACACACAGACACAGACACACCTGCATGCATACACATAGCACTACTAAGTGAGCCTAATATTACTATTACTATCAAGACTATTAAAGGTATTGTTAATACACACTCACCAGCATGGATAGGCTGCATTGCTGTTACACCGGAGGGACCTGCATAAGTGAGGAAATTAATGTCAGTGGGCACAACTGTGCCATTGTTACTGAGTATGATACAGGTAAGTAGTACAACAGTTGCCTCTCACAGGTCAGCTGCTGATATTGAGAATATCACACTTGCACATTAAATACTATGATGACAGCTACAAACCAAGGACACACCTCACACATGCATTAACTACCAGTGTACACAACAGTCAACTATACATATGGCATATTACCTGCACGTTCGTAGTCTTGCTGCTGTGTGGCTCCAGCCTCCATCATAATGCAGGTCTGCTGCTGTTGTTGTTGTTGGCGGGCTGGAGCCACAAGACTTATGAGTAGTCCCTCCAGTCTGGTGAGTGGGGGATGTGTAGCCACCCCACCACCTGTGGCAATCTGTTGCCTGTGGATATGCGATGCACGCTTATGGATATTTCTGATTAAATCACTGCAGTGATGTCGTACCTGCTCATATGTCCTATTATGCATGCTTATGTCATTTATCCAATGGACCAGGTCTTGCCACGGTGCAGCCCTCTCCTGCTGATTCTGGCTGGTGCAGGAAAAGAGTATTGCATAATCCCGCACCAGGCTCTGGTGTATTTCCTCATCCTCAGCTGCAAAGTACGTTGGATTGCGCTGGTGAGCTATGGTCCTGAAAAAGGAAATAACATGATATCAGCAAAATATGTCAGCAGAGTTTGGCACACATACTACACATGCTACTCGACTGTTGTGATACAACATACCTCACATATATAGCATCTGTCTGTCTATTGGTGGTTACACATGTAAATGGCCAGGTATCAGTGCTCAGCCAACAACTGTGCAACAGTACCTGGCACACTCCATACGACATACTACCAAACCCCAGCGGTCAGAACACTGATTCAGGTCCAAAGCACCTCCTCACTCTGGGGGTTTGCATCGAGGTACTGTATGGGGTACATTGTCAACTACTGTGTGCTGACCACAAACTAATTGCCCTGGATATACATATCCCACCTCCACCACCAGCACAAACGACTACAGTGAATAACATTTTAAATGCAAACTTTACACTTTGTAACACTGACATGGTATCCTTTAATCCCACTAGGCCAGTGGAAGACACAACCCACAATGCTGACCCCTTCACAAATGATTTCTACGGACATCTCTGAGAATGCATGGATCATGCAATCCCATATAAGACCAAGACACTCTCCACAAAGGGAAAGCATCCTATCTGGTGGACCCCAGCCATAGACAGATTGTACAACAAAAGATGGATGCTACTGCAAGACAGAGCATAATTCCATAAAGGGAAAGTATGTCTGATCAGCACTAGTAAGGAGCTATTTCCTCTCATACAAACATCCATGGGCAACTTTGAGAGGGAAATCAATGGGGACACTACAGATAACCACGAGGCCTTCTTCAGTTATGTTAGCAACCTAGTCAGAAACCCTCCAATATGCTCATAGTTAGTACACAACAACAAATAATTCACTGACCCCACAGATATTGGCAACATTGTGGCAGACAGGTTCAGTGCAAGTTTCCCTCCTCTCTCTCCCCCAAACTAAGACATACTTATCCCAGCTGACTGTAACCTTCCTGTCATCACAGATGTCCAGGTGAGAGCCGCCCTCAGAAAAGCAGAAAACACAGCATCAATGGGACCTGATGGTATCCCCGGTTGCATGCTACATGAACTCCAAGAGGAGCTAAACACACATATAGAAGTGCTTTGTAACACTAGCCTGACTACAGGATATGTACCTGTACACTGGCATACAGCAGCAGTGGTTCCACTCCACGAAGGAGGCACCTCTACATACCAATACAATACAACACAATACAATACATTACAATACAATACAATATACTATGCTATTGCCCCTGGGACTACAGCAGCATACTGTTCTGCTACCCTGACCATTGTGACACATGTGATGTGATGGTACCTGCTCCTGTCAAACAGTTACACAGGGTGACTCATATGGCATATTACCTATCTGACTAACATTCAGCAGGGGTATGTGTGACATGTACTCATGGGGAGTCTTGCTTCTTAATGCTGTGTGGTTTATTGCAGGGTATGTCTTATCTGTGGGTAGGAACCTGTACCTCCACCATGTGCTCTCTACTGCAGTGTCACGGACGACACACAGCAGTCATTTAGGTTGTGGATGGTGTGAGGTGTTACTATGGTTGTTGGACATCTGTCATGGGTGTGACTTAAGTATGTAAATCCAGGAGTGGTAACCTCTATGTGGGTAGTATGTGTGTACTCTGTAGTGTTGTCAGTCACTGTGCATTGGTAATGTGTTTGAGTGCATTGTCACAGTGTTGTACATGTCACTGTGTCCTTCTCCATATCTGTAGCTGTCATGTGAGGTACATACCATGGCAGCCATTGTGTGGTGTGGAGGGGTACACTGACCTACATGTCCGTAGCTGACACACCATGTCTGCTGACACATACCATGTGCAGGTTTTCCAGGAATAGTGTGCCGCTGTGACTATCACTGGGGGGACTATTGTACACATTTATGACCCTGTTCACCCCTGACACATGCAGTGGTGGGCAGCCAATCACATATCTGGTGATTACTGGTGTAGGTGATTTGAAATGGGGTATGGTACTCCAGTTTTAACACTGGTGTTCACTCCATCTCTTTGTCACCAGGCACCTGTTGCAATACATCTGTACACATGTGCCTCACTCAGAATATATATACATCTCTCTCTCTCTCTCTCTCTATATATATATATATATATATATATATATATATAGATAGATATATATATATATAGATAGATATATATAGATAGATATATATATATATATATATATATATATATATATATATATATATATATATATATATATGAAGACCGACAGCGAAATCACCGACGCGAGAAGATCGACGGATGAAAACACCGGCGCGAACACCGGCGAGATGGGGAAAGGAGGACGTTAGGGGTGCAGTAAGAGTGTGAGTATGTTGGCGGTCTATAGGGGTGGGTTAAGTGAATGTTTTGGGTTAGGGGTTAAGGGTGCAGTAGTGAATTTGTTTGGGTTAGGGGGGTTGTGGGTTAGGGTCAGGAGGGCGGTTACGTTGGTGTGCGATAGTGACGGACCTTAGGGTTAGGGTTTCGGTTAGGGTAGTGGATAGTTGTGTATATATATATATATATATATATATATATATATATATATATATATATCGATGTACATATATTGCTATAGATATGGAGTGGGGGGTGTGACAGAGAGGTGGTGAGAGTGACAGAGGGGGTGGGACAGGGGGAGTGTGAAATCGTCATATACAGTCATATCTGTAGATAGTCAGATCTGTCTGTCTATGTATATGTATTTACATATATCTATATCTGTATCTGTGTATTACATATATATGTTTCGACATATTCTATCTATCTACATCTGTCTATGTATTCCTATATCTCTCTCTATGTATGTATACATATATGCATATTATATATATATGTATATCTATATATATATCTATATATATATATATATATATATATATATATATATATATATATATACATACATACATATATTGACATACATACATATCCATATGATAGATAGGTATATCAACATGTTTGTTTACAAAACTGTATACACACACTAACATACTGCTAAATATACATAACTGTGAAACCTACTTTGTACATTGCACTACAACCTACATTCAACCTACATTGATATGTGCACATAGATGCCCTCACATACATATGTATGTACAGCCTTCACTGATAGTTGCTGTATGTCCCCTGCCCTATGCACATCTTTATATACATATGGATACAGACCAATGACACATATGGAGGGTTCACAGTATGTAGACTTTTAAAGTATTACTTTACATTACCTGTGTTTGTCACAGCTGCTTGCGTTGCCATTTGGTTTGGTGTCCTGCTGCTCCATTTGGCAGTTGTCAGCTTTTGAGTGGGTTTTGATGACTGGTTTTGTTTGTGTATGTTTTCTCTCTCTCTCTCTCTCTCTCTCTCTGTCTCCCCCTACCTCCACAGGGTGCAATGAAAGTATTGCATGTGTGGACTGGGAGTACAGCATGCTTTTGTAGGTATCTGCATATGTCCATGTGATGGCCTCTGCAACATTTGTTTGCCAGCATTTGCTAATTGCATGCAGCCAGTTGTGTACTGATTGCAGTTCTCACTGTGATTCCAGGATAGTGCTATAAAAAGGTATGTGAGATAGGCATAGCCCTTTCAGAGTTTAAGGGCAGGGACCATGCTGGTATGCTGTGGACACTGTTCTGTGAGTGTAAAGGTTAGTATCTCTCTCATATTTCTGGCTGTGTTGTAGATTAAAATTTCTCCATTCATTTCTCCAGTTTCCTGTACTAAGTGTGTATGTACACTGACACCTAAGACTACTACTACTACTGTTAATGTGGGTGTGTGTGCTTTCCTGTGGGACATGTGGTGTAACTGGTATATAGCAGTGGCTCTTGCTCTTTGTTGTTATGGCTTCAATATTTGTCCTTTACATTCACTACTTGTATGCCTGCTAGGTGTCTTGACTGTAGTGTGTTGCTGTGGCTTTCCTAATTTCCATGTACATTCACACCTTGGAATGCTTGCTATATCTGCTAGGGTGTTACTGCATGCAGTGTGGTCTGGCCATGGTGTGGGCCTTGACATCTATTAGGGTATTTGAGTATGCTGCTGAGCAGGCCCCAGAGACTCTCAGGTGCATCTTTTATCTGCCTCATGGAATGGTACATATCAGTGGGGTACACCCATTAAATTGTCTGGTATTCTGCAGTTGTGACTGTAGGATAGCATGAGCATATGTATTACTACACTATTTCTGCCGTGCAGGTGGTGCATACTTTCAGTACTTCATAGTTACCATTGCATGTGTTGTAACATCTGTCTGCCTACTGTTTCTACATTTCACAGGGAGTCTGTGGGGCATCCCTGTAACTCAGTCACTGTTGCTATGTCTAGGCTCTTAACTATTCAAATATGGCAGTGTTAGACCTCTCAAGTGTACAGATATTTGCAGGTTGTCCACATTTTTGCCTCATATTTTGGTCAATATCTCATAAACAGCTTTTTCTGGCAAATCATGCTGGGCTCAAGTCAGACTATAGTGACAAACATTTCAGTTTCAGACTTCATACCCTTCCAAACATCCAACAAAATGCAGAAACTGTTACTCTCTGAACTGTCTAAGTTTGTTGTAGCATTATTTGGAATGTGTCCCTGTTTTTGACCCTTTGCTCCACATTTTTTATTACTTAGTTCGGATGTGTTCCTGTAAGAGGTTGTGGGGTATGGGCAGTGATTATCCTGCTGTGAGTATGTGAGTGGCTTGCAAGGTGCTACAGTGACATTATTACCTACTAGCTACCAAATAGCATGGCTGTTTCTGTTCACACACTACTATTCTAGAAATCCACTACATTTGACAGTAAATATACATGACATGCTTTGTGTACTACACATCCTATATTCCCTTTACATTCATTCCTACTATTACATGATATATTTATTGTAGCACAATGTTCTTATATAACAGTCATGGCTTAGTGGTAAGTCATGCAGACTACTGTTTCCAAGGTCCTGGGTTCGGGATTAACAGTGGAATTTTATTTTGCTTTTGAGCAGACTACAGGCCTTATCATTCAGTGTGACTAAGGCACTTTTAAGCAGTTGTAACTGGGTTAGCGCTGGTTTGCACGGAGCTCACGCATGCGCACTGGCGTTCAGCTCCGTGCACACCCGCTTACAACCGCTTAAAAGTGCTTACTCTTGCACACACGCTATTTTCTTTGAAAGAAATGAAAATGGGGAGACAGGAAAGTGGTGAAAAAGGGGTCACAAAGAGGGTAAGACAGTAGGGAAACAAGCTCGGGTTTTGCAGGAGGGATGTAGGTAAGGCCCATAGCTGCTCAGTTCTTCATCAGCAACAGCTGTGCATATGTTTGTAATTTGGTGAGACATTTGAAACCTTCCACCCCTGAGAGAGGTGTACGGACAACAATAATACTTGTTGTGCAGCCAGTTGTAATTGACAGTTTCCATGTCCAGCAGAAATGTGTGCGAAATGGGCAGCTATGTATGGGGTGTAATTTTTTGTGGGTACAGAGTGCCCTTTTTTTTTTTTTTCAGGTGAGAGTGGTATGTCAGGTACGGTAAGTTGGTATAGCTAGGGAGGTAGGTTGGGTAGGTTAACAGACAAGACAAACAAGATGCATACAGGGGCGGTGTATGACACATGTGGGGGGGGTTACACAATTGACGGGGACGGATGTTTGGATATCTAGAGCCCATGAGCCCACAGATGGCAACAGTGGAACTGATATCCCCACCCATGGTCAGTTGCCACTGTGCCTTCACGGCCCAGGATGGGGCTGTGCTGGGGGCTGTGTAGGCCGGGCAGCAGGCATGCCCATTAGTTGTGCCACCTGTGCCTCAAGCTGGCGTAGGGGCCCAAGAACAGCTTCCCGGATCTCCCTACGCACCACAGTCTGGATATTACGGAGGGTGAGTCGATGTTCTCCTCCGGCCACACTTGCAGAGGGGGGATGAGCCCCATCCCCTGCAGTGCTTCCACCCGCAGGTGGCACAGGGCCACCGGAGGAGGGTCCGGCCTGGGCACTACTGCCAGGTGCACTTGCCAGCTGAGGAGGGAGAGGTGGGTCCGCTGGAACCCACCTTCCCTGTCATCCTATGTTTTGCATTATGTCATGACAGTTTGGGTTAGTAACGTACAATACCATTCACAATTAGTTGTAACAGCATGCATTAGTATTACCATTAACCAAACACCCAGATATTCAAACCATTGAACAGCAAGCATAACACATGCATATTTTGAACAGAAATACACAGTCCAACAACATGCAGGGTTGATTGATGGCAACAGGCCATCAGGTTTAGATGTATGAACAGGGCAGATGCATCAACGTGCATGCAAATATGTATGAACCAACAGGACAAATGTCCAGGGTTGTTAATTGTGATTGCACATACAAGTTTCACATGGAATGGATTATACGTGGTTATAGGGTAGGGTGAAGAAAATTTAATTAACAACTTCAAATACCAATGCATATGCTGTACATTTCTAATAGCTGCAGATATATACACACTACAGTTCTGCCTGCAGTTTCTTATGTGATAACTACTTCAAGTTGGTGATAGGAATGTTACTGCTACATCAATATACATTTTCATTTTTATTCATACACATTCATATCTGGCTCTGTTCAGCTACATCATCCTGCTACATTTGTTTTATATAGCTATAGACAACTGTGGATGTTTGGTATTTCAGACAACCATACTATCTGCATATTGCAGACTGAGAGCAACATATCCAGATTTTGGGATACACATTCCAGCTGTGGTAACATTTTCAACACATTTTACAGTTTGGTTCTGCTTGTCACATTCATTTCATTCTGTACTGACTGCAGTATACTTTATTCAGGAGTTATTACTACTTTATTGGTGGATTCATAACTCTTTCTCACACTCTCTCACTTGTTTTATTTTTACAGTTCAGGATGGTACTTAATTCTAGGCTTTATTGACATGTTTTACCTGTAGTTATTACAATCCTTTCCAACAGTCTCACTTCTGTCATGTTTCTGTATTTCAACAGGGATATATTTCACACATGTGTTTTACTCAGCTTCTGCAGCTGTACTTTTCAGCCTGCTGCAGGTTATGTACTATTATATTACAGGTGGGACATCTTTATTTCAGACTTTATTTCAGACTTTTTCATTTTTCTGTTTGGATTACAGACTGCATCACACTTTTGTAATCAAGCAATACTTGCAAACCCTCTTACACTGTTACTTGCACATTTTATTACTTAGTGACTACACTGCACTCTTTTGCTGTCATACTTTTATATTTATTTACAGTTACAGGGAGAGGATTACTGACCTGCCTGGTGGTGCAACCATGCCAGCCTATCACCATAGGCTCTACGGTTCGCAGAATGGACACCTGCAGCTGTAATATAAATAAAGTAATATTAGAATACACATCTCTATAATATCAGCTAGGTTAATTTCTTACATAAATAATTAGATGTAACTTACTCAGTAGTGGGGCATTGGGCATTTGCCGGGCCTCCTGGATCCAATGGTTCAGTTGGGCCTGCTTCCGTCTCTTCAGGTCCGCATGGTGGTGACGGACCTGCTCACCAGTCCTTGGTATCCCTGTGGCACTGGTGAGATAATGAGCCAACCGGTCCCACGCCTCAGCCCTATATGCTCCCCACAGGACCTGGCCCTGCATGAGTTGGGCCTCATGATTGTGGACAAGGATCCAAACCATATATTTGGATTCCTCAATGCCCCACCTCTGTGCTCGAAAGAAACTACCCTCCCCTACACCTGACATTCTGGCTGCAATTTGGTTCTACAATCGTTTATGCTGTGTATTCCCGCCTATGGGGCTTATATATGCCGTTTTTCCCGCACTTATCTGTGATTGGCCATTTTGGAATTGTATCAGCTTCACAAAACCTGCTTTGTCATGCTCCTCTTTCTATTCATTCCTATATAGTTGCTATTACTGCATTTCAACGTGCAACTGTCATGGCTTAGTGGTTCAGTACCTTGAGTATGGTGCATGGTATCCTGGGTTCGAACCTGGCCACTGCTTTTTATATTTTATGACTGTCTACACAGGCTAGGAGGTGTGTCTGTGTAAAGGCAGTTTTGTTACAGCTTGCTCAACGTTGCCCGTCGGTTAGCTTGTTGGCGTGGCGCGCAGCTCCGCACAAACGGGGCACGCTGATTTATGTGTCATTTGGCTGTCAGCATGCATATTACGCTCAGCTCAGCTACGGGCACACAGTTTCAGTGTGTTAAACCACTGCTCACCTATGGGCAGATGCACTCAACTTGTTAAACTGTAGCTCAGCTATAGGCACATCTGACATTTTTTATTATTTTGTTATCTCACATTTCTTCAAAATAAATGGCCCATTTCATTACATTTTACATAAAATATAATTTTATATGTGTACATATATGTCAGGGACTTGTTTCGTGCTTATTTCACTAAAAATAAAAATTGATGTTGGGGGGGCTTGTACCATGACTGCCTGCTCTTTAGCCGGCATCTCTACCGCTATGCTATTGCTTCTTGGCTTACTTTGCATATGTAGTTCTTATATGCTTTTCCACTGAGTGCTAACTGTGGCTAAGCCACGGGCACGCCCACGCAAACAAGAGCACTCATGGGCAAACATCTTTACAATTTAAAAAAATATATATAACATGTTTATTTATATATTTTATGTTCATAGTCTGTGGGGGCATGTGTTGTGTTGTGTTTATTCACATTTACACGGACTCTGTCATGGGGGTTTACTTTCAGGACTTTTACTCTTCTGGGGGCGTGTCCGTTTGCAGGGCTCGGCCTACGGACACGCCCCCTACTGTCTTCCACAGACCGTGTAATCCTTAGGTGTGATTCAGCATGCCCTCATGCATATGCATGACATGCTGACATCACACCGTTTAACTGCAGCCTCCGTGTAAGCCTTGTAACTCTTACATGGAGGCTTCGTGAATCCTGCCCATTGTGTTTTAAAATAGTCTCCTTTAATACTTACAAACTATATATGGAGCTCAGATGAAATGGGAAAGTAATTTAGAGTGATAGTCCACCAGACTTATCTATATGTTGGACTAGGAATGCATTTCATTCCATGTTTGGTAGGGTTTAAAAAAACACACTAGTTTAATTTCAGTATGCATTTTAGATTTTAAGATGTAGTTTTAGTAAGTCTAACTTAAGCATTTTCTTGTTGATTACTTCAGAGGAAATATTGTTGGCTGATATAGATGATTGTCTACAAATTAATAACAAATCAATACTAGAGGAGGGGATGATTCCAAATAAATATAACAATAGATCAAACTCTTCTTCAAAAATAACTTGATATGGATCTTACTTTTATTATCTTTAAATACTAATGGCATAAATAACTCAAATAAAATAGCTAACCTACTAAAATATCTAAAATTAAACAGAGCTCAAATGATATTCTTACAGGAAACACACTTTAAAAAAAATATAAATTTATATGGAGCCCAAGTGAATATATGACCCTGGCCCGCTCCATATTTAAATCAAAGAAGAGAGGGGTAACAATCTTATGAAAAAAATAATTTCTTAAGTCCTGAAATTATACACAAATATGTAGATAATGATGGTCTTATAGCTATTGTCATCTTGAAGTTTAATAATAGGATGCAGACACTAGTAAACCTATACTAGTTTCCTGATATTGGGGTGGGAACAGTTAAAAAACACCCAAATCATATTATAAATACATCTAAAGGAAATTGAATAATAGGTGGGGATTTTAATTGTATGACTGACACATCTGAAACCACTAACAAAAAATCGCCATGCTTAACATCTGCTGCAAAACTATTAAAAAGATGGACTGCAGCTTTAAAACTGAAAGATACTTACAACACTATAGATAACTTATTACTATTTTCTCACCACAATTATAGATTTGACACCCAAACCAGAATAGACAAGTTATACATTTCTCAGGATCTTTATACAAAAATCACATCCTTCTCAATAATCCCATGTCCTTTATGAGATCACAATTCCCTTGTCCTAAAAATGCAAATGGATTTTAAACCATTAACACTTATTTCTAGAATTCCCTTATATATCACAAAAATTAAAGAATTTAAGCAATGGTTAATTAGTGAACTTTATTTTTTTTTAGATATAAACTACAAGCCAGAAGTGAGCACTAAAAGCTTACACACATATATATATATATATATATATATATATATATATATATATAGTAGAATGATTAGTTGGTATAAAATAAACAAAGAATGGTAATCAGAATTAGAAGAACTACAAAACCAACTTTTATTATCCAAATCCAAAAAGGGCTTCAATTCAATTGGTAACAAAAATATAATAGAAGATTTAAATAAAAGATATAATGAAATATTAAACCGTAAAACAATTTAGCCATGGAGAGATTAAAAATAAACTCTTATGCTACTTCTCCAAAACACCTACATAATTTATCTGTTAAAATCAATATGCAATCTAAAGCTAATGCTATTGTTAACATCTTACATGAAGGGAAAGGTATGAAAGTTATGGAAATAGGGGATATATTGGATACTTTTAAGTATCATTACACAAGACGTTATAAAAACAAGAATAGTATAACTGACAAATTAAATTTAGAAGCTATACTCCCTAATATAAAAACAATCCCTGAAAACTTGCAACAGGGGTTACAAAAACCCATTACACATAAAGAAATTACTGAGAAAGTCAAAGAGAGTAAAATATGTACATCCCTTGGGATAGATGGTTTAATTATAGAAATATACAAACTATTTCCTACAAATATAACCATATTGTTACATAAAACACTACTTGAAATTCATACTCATGCAACAATTCCCCCTTTATGGAGATATTCTTTAATCACCCCATTTTAAAAGAAAATAAAGATTACAGTCATTGTAGTTCATATAGACCAATTTTGTTAATGAATAATGATTGTATTTATGTCTATTATGGTAAGTAGAATAAAAGCTCAAATATCTGAAATAAGTAATAATGACCAAACTGGGTTTATACATAATAGACACACACATGATAATATAAAAAGGACACTGACATTAATTGATTATTTAAATTAAGAAAATTCAGAAGCCTTGATAAATGGGCTGGATATAGAAAAAGCATCTGATTCTTTAGATTGGGATTATTTAATTAAAACTCTAGATATACTTTGTTTTCCTCTCTCCTTTATTATAGTCATTAAAATGTTTACAAAATAATTTAGCTTATGTTAAAATAGGACCCTTTACTTCAGAGTCAATCCATATTACTAGAGGCACTAAACAAGGTTGTCCTATGTCACCCATTTTATTTACATTGGCCATAGAGATACTGCCTATATTTGTACAGAAAAATCCAAAGATAAAAGGCATAGATATATATGACCAATATAATTCCAAGATCATGTTCTTTGTTGATGTGCTTCTTACATTACCAAACTCAAAAGAAGTGTTAGATGATCTAGATCTATTGATAGAGAACTTTCACAAGATGTCAGAACTTCATTTTGATAACCAGAAATCAAAATATATGTTATTGAATAAACAAAAAGAAATACAAATTGATAAGAATCACATCATAGGCAAGCAAGTCACAACTTTAAAATACCTGGGGATAGAGCTGAGTGGAAATGCACAGAATATACTGAATATTAATAATAGAAGGGTTATTGATGCAATAAATACTAAATTTTGAAGATAGATTACAACTGATAAAAATGGTACTACTTCCTAAAATTTTGTATGTAGTACAAGCTATTTGGTTAATACCTGAGAAAAGCTATCTTAAGGCAATACCATCAATATTGTTAAGTTTCTTATGGTATCCTAAAAGAAACAAAATTGCATATGGTCACCACATCAGACAATGGGATCATGGAGAAATACATTTCCCAGATATTGAAACCTATATAAGGGCTACTTTAATTAAAACTGTGATAGACTGGATATACCCTAATTATACATCTAACTGGAAGTTGTTACACTCAATTATAATAATAAATGAAAACAAATTGTTAAAAAATACTTTAACTATAGATAAGGATAACATATTATGGCATACATTGAGTTTAAATTTACAATACAATATAACTATACCCACTAAGTTAAATTTAATCAATCTGCTTTTTTGAAACTTTTAGGAAATGTATTAATATGAATATGAATTTAAACACTGGTAACCCCTTTCAGTATTACTAAGAACTTTCCAGATAGGATTCATAGGGATATATTTACCTATTGAGAACAAAAAAAAATTAATATGCTGGCAACATTGCATAAAAAACCAACAAGTCTTAGATATACAATATTTGTTGTCAACCTTTAGTTTAAATTCTCATGAATGGTTAATACTTCAGAATGTCTTGACATACTCCTATGATCTATACAGGATAATAAGTAACTCTTCTTTCCCATATCCACCCAAATTTATAGCTAGATTGTTTTGAATTATATATAATAATGAAAATATAAAACATGAAACATCATATTTATATAAATTAATAAAAAAATATAAAGCAACACCTAAATCAGCATATTGGCAGTATATTATTAAAAGATATTCGATACCTTTAAGCTCAGAAAATAAATCACATACTACTTTCAGTTAAATTAAATTCTTATTCTCAATACTGGAGAATATTTAACTGGAAATGCCTACATAGATCCTTCTTAGCTCCTGATAAAATTTCAAAAATCAATTCTTCTAGGAATGGGTTATGTTGGAGATGTCAACAGACCAATAAAGCTGATTGGTCTCACATTTTCTATGACTGTATGAAAATTAAAGTTTTTTTGGAATTAAATTATTAATTTCTTACAAGCAATTTATACAGACACATTTGTCATGGCCAAAGCTTTTATATTGTTGAATATAAATGAAGGTTTATTTATAAATAAACCTAACCTGTACTTACTGTGGACAATACTATCTATAGCTAGGAATGTATAACCAAGAAATGGAACTCTACCACGTGCCTAAAAAAGAAGATTTTTTTGTGTTTACTAAAGAAGACTGCATTAATGGAGGTGAAACCCAAAGAACTAAAAATGCTTCCTAAGCCATTAGTCAATAATCCCTGGAAGAAAGTTTTGACATTGATTGACACTTTACAAGTGGAATCAGTCTCCTCATGAAAACAACTGTATTATAAGTTATGTTTAATCATTTTTGTATAAACTTATTATTCAAATCTACTTATGTCAGACTGAATGCACTTACTGTATATAGTTAATTTCTTAATTAATATATTTGTTAACTGTAAACAAGTGTTTCTGTTTTTGTTTGTTATACATTTAAAATAAAAATAAATTGAGTAAAAAAAAAGGAATGAAACTGAAAAGCAAGCACATGAAAGAAACTTATAAAGTAGTACTTTGAGCTGGACTTCATTAATGGTTATACAGTTTTCTGGAAAGTGGTAGCAAAATGCATCTTGAATAAACAGAAAAAAGATCAGGGTTGATTAAATAATGCAGAAAAGATGAACAATATTAAAGTCATAGCTAAGTATCATACCTTAATCTTAAAGAAAGGCATGTCAACAAATGCATACAATAAAAGGAAAAATGCATGATATGGTGTCAAACTTGTTTATATGTGTACTTTGCTTTCAGTTTTTTTTTATTGCAATAAATTTAATAGTCAATCAGATTATACACCTGGGACAAATACTGAATGGAACATTATGTTCACACTTTTATCATTCTGAAAAGAAAAGTTACTAAAGTCACTGTAGTGATCTCTGTTGCTTAGGAACATACAAGAAAAATCAACATCTCGCATTTATAATTTATGTTGCTCTCTGACAGTAAATATAATGGTTGTTCTCACTTAAATAAAGCATCCAGACACTATCCCAACAAGCTTCAAAAGCTCACTTTGTGGATGCTCTATTCTCTTTTGTATTGAGGGTTTCCATTCCATTGCAAGTATCTCTTTTTAGGCACACATATTAGTAACAGTCAAACTCTAGTATCCTCTGCCCTCCACCCAATTGTTTCTCCTTCTTCTACTCCTGGCATCATAAACTCCTAATTCCATCTAAGTAAATAATAACATCTTAAGTCCCACCACAATTGCATTGCTTCCTTTTACCTAGTGGTCTTTTACACTTCCATAATATTTACCTGCAATCTCTATATCATATTTCCAACAGTGTCTTGTCATTCTTTCCATTCCAGTCAGTCTCCTTGGGGTACAATATCATAAGTGCAGGATACTTATCTTTTGGTTTCAAAGTATGACACCATCCTTTCAACATATAAACACTACTGAATTTCTCCCCATTCAAAAGAATTCAAATTTAATTATCAACTTTCCCCCACCTCCTTTCTAACTGATATTTTGTAGCTCAGATTTAGTGTCAGAAATAAAATGAAAGACGTTTCATGTCTCGCAACAGACTCATGTAAAATGCATACATAACTGGAACTTGCTCACTTGTACACTAAATGGAAGCAAAGCTAATACGGTGCTTATCATTACTAGTTAAAGTAAACATTGGAGGGTCATCATGAAAACAAATACAAGTAGATGATAACAGGACATAAGAAAATCATACAGGGAGAAAGGAATGACATTGTGTTCGATGTTTCCAAGCATATCAGGAAGAAAAGTAAAGAAGGACATGTAATGTGAAAACAGCAAAAAGATGGTTATGTTCAAAACTGAAGAAATAGATTTATGTGATTACATACAATATTTTCATGATTGCATTTGGAAAGTAAAAACACTGGTGCAAAAGTATATCATAACTCAATCAACTCTTCTGGATGTAGAGCCAGGACTGTGGGGATTTCCTAGACATAAAAAAAACTGCACAATCTTGGGTCATTGTCTAATTAATGAGACATTCCTGAAACACTGAATGCCATTTTTCCTTTTAAAATGAAATAAACCTGAAATTACTTGCAAAAAAGATGTAAGGAATCAACCAACCCTAAAAAAAAAAAAAAAAAAAAATTCACATAAATTCATCCCATTATGCTATTTCTGAGACCTTTGGTTGGTCTTTTTGTAGCCTCAGCTATTAATACACATTTCTATAAAACATTGACTTAGGAAGGTTCCTGAATCTGGCATGTATAAGTTATCTGTGTAAGTGATTAGTGACGAGCAGGACTGGCCTACTCAACAGATGTGATATGTATAACTCAAACTTGTATGAAAACTTGCATGGTTATATGATTTCTAACCCTCAAACCCTTTTAGGGAAGCCATATCCATTCAAGCATACACCTTTCTTACACCTCTGTTATGACTTCTTCTGTGGCATCACTGGTTAGTACACAATTCTATAGAATATGGACTTAAGCAGTTGTTCAAGTCTGGCAAGTATAATTATTTATATGTAAAAGAATACCAACAGGTAGGACTGGGTTCTCCAAGAAATCTGATATATACATTTTCACTTAATGGAAACATTTACAGTAAGAGAAGGAAATTCCAAGTTTTTTACTGCCATTTATTTATCCAGACACAATACTGACATTATGCCTTTAAGTCTATGTTGTCTTGCTAACCATTTTATTACATCTCCTGTGGCATCAGTGAGTAATATACAAGTATAGAAAATGTGGACTTACATAGGCAGGTGTTCAGATCAGCAATGTCTAACTACTGTGGTTGTCTACAAGAATAGTGACAGGCAGGAATAGCTTACTCAACAAACACAATGTGGCTAATTCATCTTAATGGTAACAGCTGCATGGCTTCATGTTTTTGATCTCTCAGATGATCCACTTAGTCCACTGATCAAATTATCTCTTCACTGTGTACTTTGTGACAACTGTATTTTGCCTTTTTTATAGCATCAACAGTTAATATATAGTTGTTTAGAATGGGGAATTAGTATATTGACTCAGTCGATGTGTAAGTAAATAGTAACAGACATGAATTTGTTTCTCAAGAAATGTGTTACTCTGCATTCAACATAAGGGTTCAATTGCCCCAGGGGATGGGTTTTAATCCTTAATTAATTTTAATTTTTTGGAAATGAACTGATATGTATTCAAACTCCCTACACAAGATATCTCTTGTAATGTTTGCTTTGTAACCACCATTATAGGAAGTCTTCTGTGATCTCAGCAGTTACTGAATAGCTTAGACAAGTAGACATGAATAGTCATGTGTTCACATCCTGCACAGTATAAGTAGTATGCAAAATATTGACAAATGATAAAAGACAGGACTGCTTTAATCCATAGTTGGAACTGTACAACTGACGTAGTGCTAACATTTACTCATGGAGAAAGTTATGACCCTCCAGTTGTTGCACTGTGTTTTCAGGGAAGCCATATGTAAATCAACAAAATGCTTAAGTTGACACTTCAACTGTGTGCTTGATGACAACTGTGTTGTGAATAATTCTTTGACACCATCAATAAGACTACAAAGTCAATTGTTGGAATCCATCTGTTTGCATCTCCTGTGATGATGTAAGCTAACAAAAATTAATAGGCAGGACTGGCTTACTTAGCTGATATGATTGCGTACAATTCTAAATAGCAGTTACATTTAAGCCGAGAGAGGGTTTCGAGCCTTCAACTGTTTTTTGTACCTTTTAACATTCTAACGCACTGCTCAAGTAATCCATTCATGTGTGTACCTTCTGACGACTGTATCATCAGTTAGTACTCAGGTCTTGCGAATGTTGAAGTACATTACAGGCATTCAAATACAGTAGTGTGAAACGTGTTATATTGTTCAGAATCATGTGGTAACAAGAAAGAATAGCTTAGTCAACAGGTGTCGGTATGGGAAATACTGCATAGTGATAACACTGTCAAGGGACCTATGTTTTAATCTTACAGGGGATACACTTCTTTTAAGGCAGCCCATATGTATTCAAACCCAGTGCTAAGGTAATATCTTCAACACTGCTTCTTCTTACAACAATGTTATGATGTCTTCTTTGGCATCGGCAACAGATTCACTTGTCTACAGACTGCTTGAATTAAATTACCATGTGTTCATATCCAGCCTTTTCTACTTTGCATGAGTGTGTTACAAAATATGAAAACAATAAGGCCATAGGTGACATGCTGGAATGGTTTACCTGACACATGTGATATCTGATATTTTGTTATGGTTTGTAGGAGACCTCCATCCCCTGATTGCCATACTTCCTTTGAGCATGCCTGCTATAATGGTGCCTTTACTGCACTTTCTGTGGTATAACAGTTAGTACAAAGCAGCATAATAATCAATGGTGGGGACTAGTTATTTTTAGTTCTCATTTTGTGGCAAAATCAGCTGACAATCTGGCTCTGGAGCTATGGTTCTGCTGACTGTTGTGCAGTGGAGGCTGAGGATGATGCATGGAGGAAAATAACAGTGTTATAGCCCTGCATAAAAAGATGCAGGTCAAGGCTAGCAGTTTCCAACGTTAGCTGACAACCTCCTGTGATGTTACAACTGCCTGTGTTGTAGGTTTAGTGTTGTGATTCAGGTATTAGGATTTGTAGCACAATGTTCAATTCAGTACTCATTATCCAAACTGTTATAAACAAGCCTTCAGATGTATATTTTGCCATTAGTGTGTGACCTGTGTATGTGTGGCAGTTAATACAAACATAATGTGATTCTTACATAGGTACACATCCTTTCCACTCCCATCAGATAATATTTGAAACAGTGCATGCATCTGTTGTTCATTCAGAATAATGCAATGATGCATACGTGTGATTACCACTCCTTGGAGGTAACTTTTATAAGTGGTCTTGCTATCACACTTTTAGTCATGACCATATTCATACTCAAACATACATACACTTGGAAATGTACTGCCTCCACATTATTGCTTGGACAAGATTTTCTTATAATATAAATCTTCTGATGGCCCATATCTTCTGTGTATACACTTTTTACCTATTGTGGTTTACACATCTGTAATAATTTATGCAGCATTGTAATGTATTTCCTGTTCCACATGACATTTCTGTTTTTGTGGCATATACTTGTGGATTGTACTGTACAATGAATTGGATGTGTTTCTACTCTTCATGATGTGCATGTTACTGTAAAAATATTTATAGTATCCACTTCCAGTACTTGTATGATTAGTATGTACAGGTGTTCCTTTTTTTTTTCCATTTCTTTGAACATTTTTTATATTTTCTGTTCCAGTATTCCTGCATTGGTAGTTTGATACATATGCCCACAGGAAGTTGTAAATGTCTGTTACTTGTATGTGCTTTCCAACAACAGATTTTTGTCCCAGTCCGCTTCAATAAATACACACCACAACAAAGGACATTTGACAACCTTTATTGAACTTCCATAAACATGACTTTATTGAACAATATTTTAATTTATTGATCACACTGTAAACATCCATATAATCATTTACTAGGGCAGCATAACATCACTCACTCTAACTAAATAAGCAGCATCCTCACTTCCGCTCGTTTACATTTACATATCAAGTGTCCTCACCTTTGCTCACTTTGTACTTATCAAGCAGTGTTCCACTGTTCATTTTCATTCCCCAAATCATTGAATTCAACATCCAACACCAGAAGGGGAAAATAAGAAGGACAAGCATGTTACTCTTCTCCGCCAACCAGCCTGACACAGGCTGTTCCCCCTCATTCCCCCCAAAACCTTCAGCAAACCCTCAAAAACAAATCTATGTGTACCTTAAATAGGTCCAAACCAAAAGCCTTCAGGTGTACACCACCCTCTCTGAACCAAACTGGATCCATGTCACCAGCATCCCAATGCCCTATCATATAAATACCCAAAGCAGCCAGTTGCCTAACAAGCCTAAAATTAATAAACGGGTGAGACCTCTCCAAAGCCAAAATAACTGTGGTACTACCTACAACCACACAATGCACATACCTGGGTATAACCTCTATAAAATAAAGAGATCCTCACTTATAACTAACAATTGTATTATTATTATTCCCTGAGCATTACCTAACACATGTACCACCAGGACTCTGAAGAGCTCAATGCTACCTGAAACAATGCAAACACAATCGCATGGCATCCACCTTAGTTACAGCCCCCTTTAACCACCCAGTGGATATAAGATTGACTAAAATGACCATTTCTTTTCCTACAGGAGAAAAAAATAAACAATTCAATACTAACCCAGTCATGCACCCAGTTATCTAAGAAAAGACAAGAAAGCACTTGATGACCAATAGCCCACCCTCTTAATGGCTCCATTTGATCTGCCTATCCTTGCTAAATCTGATATCTGATGCACAAATGAGGAGTGGAAAACCTCTCTCCCAGAAAACTAACACACCAAAAAGTTATCCTCATCATATATACAAATTGATTACCCATCATTACCTTGCCCCTACCAATCAAAATCAAATCCTGAAGACTCCCAACATGAGACCACAGCAACCTGTTAGCCCAACCCACCCAACACAACCAATCATTCCTGTCCTTTCCTAGTACTAAATGCCTGCCATTCCCCTACCTATCCATTTTAGATCTAAACAGCCAATTATGCACAGAGGCAAAAACACTGAAACATCCCATCAAACTAGCAACCAAAACAACTCTGACACTGTATGAACTCCATAATACATCCATAAAGCAAACATCGCACATAAAGTATAGTCTAATGAATCTCCATTTACCAGTTCTAAATCCCCAACACCATCAAAATATGTCTTGTCAATGACCATCATCTGTCAGTCTTCACATTATTAACCGTACCCCAACCCTTCAACATAGGAAACCCAGTCCAATATTTAGGAAAGTCACATAACCCAGCCATCTGTGCAACTGCATTAATCACAGCTAAGTCCCCCTTGACTGTCTGAGCTGCATCACCTTGTTCCCAAGCCTAAACCAAATACTTCAATAACAATCCTTCCCACCAAACTCCTTCCTCATCAGACAGCTGCAACACAAATTTAACAAATTATTGCAATGTCCTACCATACGTCTTCCTTTTAAAGGCTGCCCAGGATTGCTATACCCAGCATCTGACCATTCCAAGACAACCTGACACACCTTGTCTAGCAAGACCGTCAGCTCATACCACTGCCATATTGTCCGAATTAAAGTTATCCCTTTTCCCCCACAAGTTCTGCTAGACCATCTATGCCAGCCAAATTGGAACTAATTCCAAACAGGTAACATTCCTCCTCCAATCAACCTTCCATTCTTCTGGCCAGTGAGCCACAAACCATTCACCCCCAAAATATGCCCCTATCCCAATTCTTCCTGCCACATCTGTAAACAATTGCAAATTCCCTTGAACAACCCAATTCACCTGCCAAAAAGCCATACCATTAATCTGCTACAAAAAGACAACCACAATGCTAAATAAGCACACACCATCTTATTAACCCTCAGCCAAAGATATTTGCTTTCCCCCCATTCAGCAAAAGGCCATGAACCCACAAAAGGAATGATCCAGGTGAACTGCCTGACATGCAAACTTCAGGAACCCAAAGAGCTCTGTGACATCCTTAATCCACACCTTGTCCTTGGATTTTCTCACCAAAACTTTTCATGTTACCTTTACATCTGGTAAAGAAAGCAAACCATGGTCTGCATCCACTAGCAATCCCAGAAAACAATGCCTTGCTTTGACAGTCTCACTTCTGCCTAGCCAGTGATACACCCAGTTCCTCATGCATTACCAAACATGCACAAATACCTTCCAATGCTCTGTCAAACCCTTTACCTACTCTTAAGTTGTCATCCAAATAACATGCCACCTTTTGGCTGCCCATCCACTGCTGCCAAATCCAAAGGATAAATTTAACCCACTTGATTTAGGCTGCTGAAAACTCAATTAACCATCATGCCTCCCTGTCTGCCACCTGCACAGCTGTATGCATACCCCCATATTTCAAAAAAGTGTGTGACAACCTACAAACCCCCTGCAATCAACATCCTGCTTTAATGTCCTAGCATAATCCCTTTCTGAACCCCCTTAATGTACCCCCTCCTGATAACGGCTGTGTGACTATCTACTGTAGTGGCTTGCCAAATGTCAGTATGTCTCGCATCCCAACACAGCAACTGATATAATACCTTCTTTTTCAAAACCTCTGCAAGTACCACAACTAGGCTTTAGCTGCCCTCAGACACTGTGCTTTACAGAACGTGAGAAAATAAACCATGAGTTTAAGGCCAAGGTGGCATCCTTCTCAAACCAAACCACCATGTAATAAAAGAAGCCTAACACCCAGATGTCTGATGTCCTTGGCCACAGTCCACCAATCCTCCTCTGCCCCTAGGATACTAAAGCCACCAAAGTCTTTACTGCTTGCGTTTCCAATTTCATCAGATGTTGAACCCCATCCAGATCAATTAATTCAAAGTATCGACATACTCCCCCACTTACAGATCATTCCTTTAACTAAAATTGGTATGTGAAGGAGTCAAATGACCCTCCCCTTGCCCCAGGTCCGGCCTAGCTAACAAATCACCTGGCCGGATCCGAAAGTCTGACCCAACCTCATACTGTTGTGACTACACCCCATCTATGGACAACCCCCAAAACTTCATAATCAAACCCAAGAGAGCCCTAAACCTCTGTTGTCCTTCAGCCACACCACCTGCTTTAACCTGTCCCTGACATACCTCATCCTCACCTGACCCCACATTACTCCCAAACCGCACCAACTCTAACATGGCTAAATCGGCACCTAGCACTGTATCATTACCTATGATCTCATTGCTGCACACTGCAGTCGCCAGAACATCAACCGCAGCAGCATTCCACACCTGTCAAGTCCACTTCTCTCAGGCCACCAGCTGATGTAAAATCAGTGCTTTAGCCATCTTCAACAAAGCACAAACAATATCAAGGACTCAGCAACAGAAAGAAATACATTAAACCATCATAACAGAGAGGACAGAAAAATTAAAATTAATAGGTCCATACACAATATATATTGTTATACCATGAATTTGAACAAGATAGTCATGATGTCAAAATGTCTCAACGTACTAATCCAAATAATCTCTTTACTAAGAAAGCAATAATTTCTGAAAACCACATTAACATTATGTCAATGAGCTGTTCCCATTTACACCTAAGACTATAATGTAGCCAGGCATTAGTAAGATTTATTTATTGGAAAACTTTCCACACAAAACCACTCTATCAGATTGAAAAAAAAGGACCATTTAAAAGCATTTTCCATATGGTTTCTTAATACTAACATGCTAGACCTAAGCAAAGATTAATAATGGTCATACAAAAGCCCTGGTGGAAAATAATAAGTGGCCTGTGGTGATCAAACCTTGTACCATAGAAATTCAAGTTAAAAATTTTAACCACTGTGCCAACTGCCAAACTAGTTCCAGTGAATGTGCATACCTAACTATATGTGTGATAAACCTGTCCTGCACACCAAAACCATAATAGCTGTAATGGTCCCTCTGCCAAGAATTGTATTCTAAAAATGAGAAACCAATCTCCTTCACAACCTTGGATTGATAAACCATGAAGGATTTACAGTTTTACAGCACTTCTCTATGTTGGAGGTCACAACCCAAAATGATTCTCATTACATATTTCTCAATTCCAGCAAAGAAAAACTGCTCAGTGAAAATGATAGCCTTGTCTCCCCCTCCGCACTCACACCTTAGTGTAACCATCATGACCAATGCCAGTAAATAAAGGAAAACAAAGGGCCAAAAGCAGGTACAACTTTAAAATATCATTTATATACACTTGGATGTCCACAGCCCAACAAATCCAGCAAGCATGCAACCTCTAGAGGACATGAAGACTGCAACTCAATCATCTGTCATCAGTGACCTTAATCCTCACTCCGTTCCACATATATCAATGCCAATGCAATATGTTATGAGGCACAACCAACTGTCCAACTATCTGTGACTACACATTTCAAACAACTTGGCATGATCTGAAACACCAAAATCATCCAAAATTCCACCCAGTGAGTGAAGTGAAATGCAGTCCCCTGTACTGACCACCACAATGGCCTGTCCCGCAAAATATCATGTCACTGCAAAGATGTCCTCCCTAGACATCTAAACATGTAGCAAACCCAAAGACATCTTCCAAACAACAACTCACCTCATCACATCCAAATCAGAATCAAAAGATGACCAAGACAACAGTCTACCAACCAATATACAGCAGTATGTATGCTTCCTGTTGAGGCGCCCTCCCCTTGACCCCAATCTGCACCGATAGAAAATGACAGCATGGGTGAACATTCCAGTAATCATGAAACCACCAATCAAACAAAAAGACACATACATCCTGTGCTCAAGTCAAACCAAACCAATGGTGACCTCTGCATTCCCCTTCCAGTGAGCATAGATAACCACCATCAAGAAAGTTTCATGCACACTGTAATCATGAAACCACCAATCAAACAAAAAGACACATACATCCTGTTCTCGTCAAACCAAACTAATGGTGACCTCTGCATTCCCCTTCTAGTGAGTATAGATAACCACCATCAATAAAGTTTCATGCACACTGGTTCAAGTCTACAAAAGCAGAAAAACAAACTCCTGCTTTCTTTTCATCTGGAAATGGTCAACCAAGGCCTCCAATAAAGTGGTCAAAAACAACAGGTTCAACACCAGCATGAATCTCCTGTAAAACATAACCCCGAATCCCAAATGTCCATTTTCCCCGCCCTTTTTTTTTCCCTAATGACTTGTCACCAATCAACAGCTCCATGAAAACAAACCAACAGATGCAGCCCACCTCTGAACAGTCCATGAAAATCTGCAAAGCCGAGAAGCACACCTGCAACCCCACTACAAGCTGCCACTGACTCACCAGCACCGAGCCCATAGCCAAATGCTGAATCAATGGGGACAGAAATAAATCTGAGCAAAACCAGGGATGTCCTCAACAAACAATTCTTCAATATACTCTGCACCACCAACCAGCATACCTCTCAGCCTCTTAGTGCTAGAAATTTAAACAAAGCCTGACAAAATGGGGGTCAGATGCAAAAAAATAGGGACCAATTTTAAATATTGCTCTTATAAACCTAAAAAGTTGATAGAATAACAGTTCATGTTAACATGCATTTTCTAAAGGATTTGACATCAGAAACTCAAATGTATGTCATCATTTAGTGACTTGAATCCTCAGATCATCCCAGTGGCTTACCAGAAAATCACAAATTTTATGAGGAACAGAACAAAAATATGAGGTAAAAATCTGGAAATTCTGCAAAATCTCTGGATAGTTGAGAGGTATGCCAACTGGTAGCCCAATCTGCAAAGCACAGTCCAACCATCTGCACAAACATGTTTCCCTGCTCAATGGCCCAGAGCTTCACCACACTTGAGTGGAACACAGTCACCACTGCAAAGTGCTCACAGCCAGTGAAAATGTATTCAGAGTTTAACTATACATCTCCCAACAGCTGAAATGCAGCTAAATGAAACCACCATCAAAACAAATAACAGCATTTATTACAGAGACAGAAACACTTCCTTGACGGCACCTTAAATGATCAGAAAGACTTCCTTGATGCTGTATCTCCCCACCAATGCAGCCTATCCACCATATAACATATTGCTGCTGTGCTAGTTTAATTTATTGTTTTTCTTCTCCTTTTCTTTTTCTCTTTTTTTTTAAGACAAGACTACCACTGCTAGGCCCCTACTCTGATCACTCAGCACCTCTCCGCCCCAAATCCTAAAATCCTACCACAAAAACTGGCCACACTGAAGAGGGAAAAAAAAACACAACAGTCCCACCTGCTACCAACTATTCTTCCATCACATGACTATTAATCCAAGGCCTGCCTGATCACTGCAACCCACTTACTATACCTACAAGTCATCTTGGACATAATCCTGCACTTTAGCAAGCTCACGCCAAAATCTGATCACTTTCCCAGTTCGACTCACACAAAATCAATTAAGCCCCACTTTGCCTTTACCTTATTTCCTCCCAATCTTCTTACTTTCCCAATTTAACCCTTCCATCCCCACCACACAAATTTTCTTCCACTACCGTCTTAACTCCCATTACTATTCCTACCTGACCCTCACCCAAAGATGTCACTGGACAAATTGTTTTCTTCCCAAACCTTATTTATTTATGGGCATTTACTGACTCTTTTGTCTTTGTTAATGTGAATGACAATGTCGGTGATGCTCTACATATTCATGAATTCACTCAGTATAAGGTGCAATTGTATAAATCTTACTTGTCTACTTGTTGCTAAGATACCCCTTACGTATGTATTTCTGATTTACATATCTGTTGTTGTGAGGTGCACTCACATTTTCTTCTGAATCTCTGCTTTTTTATGAATACTCCCTCATTTACAGCGTGTAAAAACAAAAGTTTAGTTATGCCTTACGTTGATGTGGCCATGAACCTTTGCTGTGAGCTTAAACTTAAGCTGCTTGCCATGTTGTGTGTCTTGTCTTCTTGCATATTTTAATTAACAATGCTGCTCTTTGCACTAAGATGGACGATTATAATACACCCAGCCCAATGTGTTTACAGTGTTAATGAATTCATGAGTCTGACTTGATGGGCTGGATGGCAATTATCTGCAATCATGTTTTTAAATTTCAGGGTTATGTTTATCTAAACAAAAAGTTGTTAGTCATTTAAAAATATATATTTTCAATGAAAATGATGCCATTTTTGGTATGAAGATTTTGGCTATTTGAAAAATTTTCAGCATATATATCTGTGTTGATTGTAACAAAAGAATCAGGAACTTCTTCATCTGAGAGATAAAAAGTAAAACTTTCTAAAAAAAGAATCAGGAACTTCTTTGTCTGAGATATAAGAAATCAGATATCCTATCAACATTTATTAAGAGTACATTATTTCCATCACAGTATTATGTGATCTGCAAAGCATCCGAAAAAACACAAGAAAAGTCATTCTGCAGAAAAATTTCTTAGAATAATATGAAGGCCAGGCCTCATTCTGCATGTATTTCTCATTTTTTTCCCAGTAGCAATGCAGTTTGTCATCCATTTGTTGGATTGTACTAGATGTACTAGAAGAAGCAAATGTCTTCCCTTAATCACTTCATTCAGCTGCCTCGATGCAGCTAGGTTCACTAATTATTTCAGAGCTTGACATTAGAGATGAACAGAGGATTTCATGGAGCTTCATACTTTCAGTTACATGTCAACATGTCAGAGCAGGAAATGAACACTAAGAAATGTTTAATGGTAGGACTAATTTGAAGGAGCAATGGTGTGAAGCAAGGCATAGCAAAGCAGCACATCTGCAATAAATGCAGCTGTTACTTAATTGAAAGGGCAGCTTAGTTTATGTTATACATGTGCTGAGACAAAAAGAGACCAGCCTGAAATCACTGAAGGTTTAACAGATGCCTTTATGTCATTATATGTTTAGCAGCAGATACTGTAGTTTACAAAGTAAAGTATACTACGTGATTTTTTTTATTCATTTCAAATTGACACTATAGATATTACAAAATTTTACTTGTACTTCTCCACTTTAAAAAGTCATTTTGCTTTTTTATTTAGTTAGACATTTTTCCCTTTGTGTCTCTAAATTGCTGTGGGATAATTTATAATTTTACAGCTGAAAGTCAAGTTACTTTGTTTTATCTGATATAAAATACAAATACAATTATTTTTCCACCATAAACACTACACGTGACAATGTTTCCATTTAACTGCTGTCTTTCACTACTCTTTTACATCTGTACAAGTGCATATGCATGAAGCAAGTCAGAAGTAAAGCAAATTTTGTCCTGAAGATTAATGACAAATGGGATACAGTTATAAAGTCCACAGTAAAATAACTGCAATTATAAGGGTTATGTAAGTGCAACAAGTATTATAAAAAGAAAAGGAAAAAAGGAATAAATGCTGCATCATCCTTTAAAGACAATATTGCTGTCACATTTTAAGGCAATAGTCTGATTTCTCCTATTTTATTGCAGTTTATGCTACAGTTAACACTGTAAAATCTACATCTGAAGAAGGTAATACGCGAATCCACTTCCGAATTCTGCATGCATTGGTTGTGCATAAACTTTTATTTATTCAAAGCCTATCATAATTCAAGATGAGCTTGTGCCTCTAGCCTTCTTTCTACTTGGCAAATATCAAAGTCCAGAATTCTTTCTGTCCTTTCACAACCATGAAATTATTTTTTAGTTTGTACTGCTTGGACACAAACATGCTGTCATCCAGCTATTTTAATGCTTTCATGTATACTCTGCTGAGACTGATTCTGTGCCTTGTATATTTGACCACCACCATTTTACAATCACTCTTCCATATGCCCACCTATCCTCTGTTTTCTGGTGTCTCATACCCTCAAAATGTACACAGCTCACATTACTTCGCTTTTGTGATAATATACGTTTCAATTGGAAAACGTCAAATAGCTAATTACAAATACAAGGGACATGTTTCACTGTGCTTGTTTTTTTTTTTTTTTCTTTTAAGCTCACCTGTTCCTTACTTTCTGCTCAGCTTTTTGTCTGGAACCTTGCACTATTTTTCCATACTTAGCTCATCTAACTCACCCCTCTCAGCATTAAAATTACTTTGATTCCATACTCAAGACTTGATTTCCCAACTGCACAAACGCAGATGTTCTTCGTCTCACATTGCTGCAGTCATAACCTGTGGGTAGTCCGCTGTCCTCGGTCGGCCCGAATACCAAAGAGTTAGGCTGGCGTCGGTCATGGGCGTCCAGAGCTGACATCAGTACGTAGTAGTACTTAAGCGCATGACCGACGCCATATCCTCAGTCTTTCTTGCCGCATGGTCCGAAGCAGAAGCAGCGTTTGCAAGTGCCGTTCGGCGTTCTGAAATTTTCAATTTTCGAGTTTCAGACCGAAGACCAAGTTGGGCTAAGTACCCCGTTGGGGAAAATTTTTGTCTTTTCTTGCCTCAGTTATCCGGATGTCAGAAAAAGTTAATAATTATATTTCTTGTGGGAAACAGATACCTCATAGGGATTATCATTCTCTCTGTATTCCTTGCTTAGGGCCTGAACACGACGTAGTTGGGTGTCGCTTTTGCGCTAGATTTAATAAGTGCACCATTAAACGCAGATTAGACTGTGCTAGGCTTGTTTTCGGTAAGCGGTGTAACTACAACATGCCGTCGGATCCTCCGACGCCCGCTACCGCAAAAAAACGAAAAGATAAATCTTTAAGGTCTAAACCGGATGAGTCGTCCGTTGCGGATGCCGGTTCTATGGAATCTACGGTTGAATCTGTGGATCCAGCCGAGGCCTCGGCTGAATCCCAGGGGGAACCTTTACTTTTGCAGGAGTTGGTCTCTCAGGAGTCAGTTCAGGCCGAGGGTGCTTCTCAAGTTTCTGTGGTTCCATCCTTACAAAAGGTTATTAGGCCTTCTACTTCAGTCTCAAAAGGCCCTGCTAAGGCTAGACCTAGTGTTTCTGGTACGAGCAACAGCCCTGGTTTTTCGGGCTCTGTTCCTAAAAAGCATATGTTGAAAATGGCAGAGGATTTGATTACTTTGATCAGGGGTTCTATGCCCCCTCCAGAGAAGAGGCCTAGGGTGGAGACAGATTTAGAGGGAATGGAACATTCCTCAGATTTCTCTGAGTCCTCAGCTGAGGATGTTCAGGATTTTCCTCCCTATTCTGATTCGGAGGCAGATGATTCCTGTCCTTCTGCTTCCCCTCCAGAGGATTTTTCCTTTTCTGAAACCTTGCATTCCATGAGGGAGCATTTCAAGTGGGAAGGTCAGGATTTTTCAGATTCTCGTAAGAGGCTTAGGGAATTTTTGTTTTTGCCACAACATAGACCTTTGGCTATTCCCCCTGTTTTAGATGTTGTTCAGGATGGTTTTTCTGAAGCTTCCCTTAATCCTGATTCTTTACCCCCTGCCCTTGTCAAGCCAGACAGGTATTACAGAGTGCCAGAGGCACATAAGTATTTGTATAAGAGCCCTAGAGCTGACCCAGAAACTATTAGTCAAGGGCCTAAGGGGGTCAGGGCTTCTGTGGTTAAGAATCCAGTTCCTTTGGATAAAGATTCTAGAGCGTTGGATAGGTGAGGTAAAAAAGTGTACACCTCTTCTACGTTAGCTATGAGGGCTTTAAATTGCCAATTCCATATGCTGAAGTATCAGAACTTTTTGTTAGGTCAATTGAAATCTAAGGTAGATGCTTTATCTGAGGGTTTAGAGTGTAAAGAATTACAGGACCTGGTTCATGCTTCAGATCAAGTTGGTAAACATTCCTTGCAGTGAGGCTTCGATGCCCTTCAGGCCTCTTCCAGGGTAGCTGCTACTGGTTCAGTTATTCGTAGACATGCCTGGCTTAAGGATTAAAATTTGTCAGAGCATGTTAAAGCTCAGATTTTGGATGCTCCCTTTCAATCAGAAGTTCTTTTTGGTTCCCCTGTGGAGTCAGTTTTGAAAAAAATGGAAGACAAAGCTAAGTCTATGCAGACAGTTAAGGAATTCTTGCAAGTGCAGCCTCCTAAGTTTAGCAGGAATTGGCCTGCAAGAGGATGGTCTTACCCTTCTTCAGATTTTCAGTCTAAGGGCAGGTCTAGACGTGGTAGGGGTAGGGCTCACGCTCAGGGTTCTTTTAGACCCAGGACTTGGAGTTCTCCTGCACAATCTTCTGGTGAGGGCAGGGGTCAGCCTTTTCGTAAACAGACCCAATGACTTATATCTCCAGCTGCCAGATCTTTCCTTTCTGGCAGCTCCTCTGGGAGGAAAGTTGGCACTTTTCAAACAAAATTGGCATTTGGTCACCCAGGACAGATGGGTGTTGGACATAATAAATCAAGGCTACAAGTTTTATTTCCACACTTTTCCCCCTTTCAAAGGCATGCCAGATGTACCTCCTCAGCAAAGGCTGGAGGCTCAGGAACAAATTTCTTTGCTTTTACAGATGAGGGCAATCCAGGTGGTACCTCCGTCAGAAGAAGGCCTAGGGTTTTATTCTCGTCTATTCCTAGTGCCAAAGAAAGGAAATACTTGGAGGCCAATTCTGGATTTGTCCATTCTCAATACATACCTGGACATTCCAAAGTTCAAAATGTTAACTTTACAGCAACTTCTGTCCCTGATAGGCAAAGATCACTGGATGGTAACTTTGGATCTCAAAGAGGCTTATCTTCACATTCCTATCAGGCCCAGCTGCAGGAGATTCCTGCGTTTTCGGGCTGGCACTTCTCATTATCAGTTCTCTGCATTGCCCTTTGGTTTATCTACTGTGCCCAGGGTGTTCACAAAGGTTCTGGCTCCTGTAATAGCTTTCTTAAGACTGAGGGGAATACACATTTATCCTTATCTGGACGATTGCCTGATTCTAGCTCAGGACAAAGACAAGTTACTTCAACAGCTACAGTATGTAATGGCAGTTTTAAGGTGCCTAGGGTATTCTGTGAATGAAACAAAGTCCAGTCTAGTACCCTCTCAGGACATGTGCTTTCTGGGTGTGAGACTGAATACAGCCTCTCAGATGGCTTTTCTGACCCTGGACAAACAAAGAACTCTTCCTCTATACTTCCGGCGATTATCAGTACTGTCCAGGCTGACTGCAAGGACAGTCCTTCAAGCCTTGGGGTTCATGGCATCTTGCATTCTGATACTTCCCAATGCCAAACTGCATATGAGGAAGCTACAATGGTATCTCAAAAGTGTATGGACTCAACACTGCCACGATTTGGACACTGTCATTCCGATAATACCTTGCATCCAGAAGGAATTCTTGTGGTGGGCACAGGAATGTCACCTAAACAAGGGACTCTCTGTGACTCGACCAGAGGCAAGTCAGATCTTAATGACAGATGCCTCGGACCTGGCTTGGGGAGCACACTTCAATGGGAAATGGATTCAAGACACGTGGCCTCCCAAACTACAGCATTTGCATATCAACATGAAGGAGATGTTAGCAGTCCAGTATGCCCTGATGGCTTTCAAGGGCCTACTTCAGCCAGGACAGGTGTTGATACAAACAGACAACACTACAGTCATGTGGTACATCAACAAGCAGGGGGGGACCCATTCTTATCCTCTTTGCAGACAAGCTATGATATTGTGGGAGACTGCTCTGGGTTTGCACATCACTCTTCAAGCAAGGTTTCTGCCAGGAGCACAGAACTCCCTAGCAGATGTATTAAGCAGACAAATTGTGGATCCCCACGAATGGAAATTGGATCCTCAGGTATTTCAACAGTTGACAGTGGCTTGGGGAACTCCAGACATAGATCTGTTTGCTTCTCCTCTGAATTTCCAACTGCCAAAATTTTGCACAAAGATGTTTCACCCAAAAGCTTGGAAAGTGGATGCTCTATCTTTCAGTTGGAACAACCTTCACGTCTATGCTTTTCCTCCTCTGCCTCTCCTTACCAAGGTTGTCAGGCGGGACAAGCCTTGCATGATCTTAATAGCACCAGATTGGCCACGACAGCACTGGTATCCTCTGCTGAGGAATTTAATTCAGGAGCCTCCTTGGCCTTTGCCACAGCTTCCTCATTTGTTGTCCCAGTCAAACAGTCATTTGCTCAATGTCAGAGTGCTGTCCCTGCATCTAACGGCCTGGCATATTCTGTTTTAGAGCCTGTGGGTTCTCAACTTCCTCAACAGGTTTTAGATGTCATTTTGGAAGCTAGGCGGCCCAGCACAAGAAAAGATTATGCTGATAAATGGAAGAGATTTTTTCTTTGGAGCACAACAAAGGACTTTGATGTCTCGGTTCCTAATTTGAGTTTTACACTACAGTACCTTACTGAGTTACTAGACAAGGGTTTGTCATTTTCCTCTGTGAAAGTTCATGCTGCAGCCATTTCTGCTCACTATGATTGTGACCCTCCTTTATTTTATCACCCTTTGTTTAAGCAATTTCTTAGAGGGGCAAAAAATATAAGACCCCCACATAGAGCTCCTACTCCTTCCTGGGATCTCAATTTTGTGTTGGAGAAGCTTACTTTGCCTCCTTTTGAACCTGCAGCTACGTTTGAATTGAAGTTTTTGTCTTGGAAGACTGCTCTTTTGTTGGCCATTACTTCTGCTAGGAGGGTATCTGAATTGCAGGCTCTCATGGCAGTTGAACCCTTTCTGATATTCCATAAGGATAGAGTTTCTTTGCGTACTAACCCTACATTCATGCCAAAAGTGATTTCTAATGTGGCCTTGAACCAGTCTATCCATTTGCCTACCTTTTTTGCTGATCCCCAAAATAAGGGGGAAAAATATTGCATTCTTTGGATATACACAGGCAGTTACGTTATTATTTGAGCAGAACTAAGGAGTTCAGACAGACTCAACAGTTATTTGTTTCTTTTGCTTTGGGGTCACAAGGTAAAGCTGTTTCAAAGCAGACTATTTCAAAATGGATTGGTAATTGTATTGCTTTTTGCTATTCTCATCATGGGAAGGATGTTCCTGCTGGGATTAGACCTCATTCCTCTAGGGCTACTGCCACTTCTACTGCTTTTTTGAGGGGTGTAGCTACTAAGGATATTTTGGAAGCAGCTACTTGGAGTTCAGTTCATACTTTTACTAAACATTACCATCTCCCTCTTTTCTCTAAGTCCAGGGCTGGGTTTGCCACTGCAGTCTTACAGGGCATGTTAGCAGCCCCTAATGCTTTTTAGTTTGCCAGCCTCCCTTTTCCTTTGCTTTGGGATTCTACCCACAGGTTATGACTGCAGCAATGTGAGATGAAGAACATAGTACAGTTTTGTACCTACCATAAATGTAGATGTTCGAGGATCCACATTGCTGCAGTCCTATTTTCCCTCCCTCCTTCCCCTCTTTGGTTTTGGGGTGTTGGTGTTGTTGTTTGTTGTTATTGTTCCTTGGGGATAACTATTATTATTATTATTCTCCTTTTGTGGCTTTGGCCTTTTCTTTTTAAGGCCTTCTGACATCTGGGGCAAGAAAGACTGAGGATATGGCGTCGGTCATGCGCTTAAGTACTACTACGTACTGACGTCAGCTCTGGGCGCCCATGACCGACGCCAGCCTAACTCTTTGGTATTCGGGCCGACCGAGGACAGCGGACTACCCACAGGTTATGACTGCAGCAATGTGGATCCTCGAACATCTACATTTATGGTAGGTACAAAACTGTACTTTTCCTAATTTGGCCAAAATGGGACATATAATGTTTGTTGGTTCAATTATTTATTTATTCACTTATTTAGCTATTTGCTAACCTTGTAGGTTAACTGATCCAGTAATTAAACAATAATACATGAAAAAGACATTGCATTATGATCTCAAAGTAGATGCTGCTACAAAGATTGATGAATTATGATGTTACTCAGGTGTAATGTCAGAACATCAGTTGCCAAAATAAGTTGTTTTTTACATAATTCTTTTCTGAATTTTAAGTCACAAAAGCCATGATATTAATTTACTAGTAGAACCAGCTGGTAGGATGTATATAGCTCAACAATCCTGGTAGGATGGATTTTTTCCAGTGCCAAATGCAGCCCTTGGCAGAGACTTGGGGTTCTAACTCTGAAACAATCAAAGATAACATGAGCAAGTTGAAGATCTGTCACTTGCAAAAACTTGTGTTGTTGCATACAGGGCAGGAGACCCATATTCTGAGAAGGGCATAAGATGAAGAATACTGAGTAGGACATAAAAAAGTGGTTGATGGCTCATCGCAGTTCTCACCCATGCCCGTAACATGGCTGCAGCCATCCAGTGATAAAACAGATGAGTGAATAAAGTGAAAAGAGTATTGATAGTATGAGCAAGAAGGAATAAAAAAGTAAGCCAAAACAACCTTACCTTTATTGTTAGATATTTTGTTACTACAATAGTTTCTGTAAATATAATTGCCTTAAATAAATCTGACCACAAGATTAACCCAGGAGTGAGATGATATGCTAGTCAGCAGAAAGCAGTCTACTTCATCTGTCTACTCATAGCAACAAGTCATGACCTGCCAGTCATTTGTGGCTAAATTTGTGGGGTAAATGATGTGACCAGTCACTTATTTGTAACTGGTTTCCAGTGAGATGGTTAAAGAGGACAGGCACTGCAGGAGGCGAGGATATTTTTCATCTCCACTGTTGTTACATGTGAAAAAAGAAAGATTATTTGTATTTATTTAGCCTTTTTTTGGCCAGATTAGTCCCACTAGGCTGGCAGCCTCTTTTCAGGAGACATCTGAGGTGATATGTATACACCCACACCAGGGGAAATTTATCAGGGCATAAGGGATCTTCCTCTACTCCTTTTCATGGGCGCCATGGGATCTTTTACATTCAACTGAGCTACCACCAACTGAAGCAGATGACACATTGGTTTAATGCTCCATCTGAAGGACAACACACTCAGGAGTGCAGCACCCCCTTATGCTGTGCTGCAATGTCAGCATTCCATCTACCTGGTATGGGAACAGAATCCATAACCTTCTCCACCAAAGGTAAGGATACCTGCTGCACCACTGACACTAACAGTAAAACTGTGTTAAAAGTGCACATTGCTGAAAGAAGTGATCCATCATTCTATTTTTTCCTTTTTGCATTAAAAATTATTTGAAGGTGAGAATGTATAAAGGCTGGAAGTCAGATAGATAAATATAATATTCCTTGTCTATGGAATGTGGCCCACAAGAAAGTTCAGTAATTTTTTACTACAAAAATTACTGATTAACACAACATGAAAATGGGTGGTGGTGGGATTCTTGAACAAAATCACTAAACAACAGAAAATAGCCTCCATTTAAAACAACCTATTTTCCCTAAAAATGTGATTGTAGTAATTGATTCTACAGTAATTTACCAGATGGTTCATGGATGAAAAAAGAATTATACTGTGTGCGTTTGTGCGTACATGTGTTCATACATATGTATATTTATGTGAGTAATATTGATGCGGATGCTTGTGAATATGTGTGTGTGTTTGCATGTGAGGAGAAAGCTGAATACTCACCATCAGTGTAAATTTCTTTTAAATGATAAAAATTTTATCAGATGTGGACCAAAATGGTTTTTTTTTGGGGGGGGGGCTGCAACTTAATGAAAGAGACTATCAGTACAACTGAACCCTATAATCACATCAGACTGGAGTGTGTGTGTGTGTGTGTGTGTGTGTGTGTGTGTGTGTGTGTGTGTGTGTGTGTGTGTGTGTGTGTGTGTGTGTGGGTGGTTGTGAGAAGAGAAGAATGAAGCTGAAATGCATTGCTGTGACCACAACTTATTTCACTTGAACTCAGTGGACTATCTAAGGCATATCCAGTCTTAAAGTTGTTATTTTTGTGCGAGGTGGAGTTCATCTGTTCAGGTAAGCAGTTATTCTCTACAGTTGCATGATCACAAATGACTGCTGATATATTTCTCTTTTCAATGTCATTGTGTGATTTCCTTTGTGGTTTATGTGTGTTCGTATGCATGTATGTTTGTTTATGTGCGTGAATGAACAAGTGTTTGCATATGCACATGTGATTGTGTCTGCATGTGTGAGAGGGAGAAAGAAAGAAGAAATGAAAAAAAAAATAGAAATCCATATTACACTGGCCAGAATTTATTTCCATTGATCACTGTCCAACACCAAAGATTCACCAAATTAGAAGAGAGTTATTTACTGGTGTGGGATAACTCTGTGTGAGAAAGTAAATTACAACTGTTGCTTCTTTATAACAGGTAAATAATACATCTGACTGTTTAGAGCCAATGGAGTGTGTAACTGTGTCTGTATGTATGTGTGACGGAGAATGAGATAAAAGCAAAAATCCATTACTGGGGCAAGAATTTCTTTCATTTTATCACTGCTGAACATCAAAAATGTATTGAATCAGAAGAAAATTATTCTCAGGAGGTAGCAAAGTCTCTGTGTGAAACAGATTGTCCATCGCTTATTTGTCAAATATATCTGGCTTCATAGACCTAGCATGAGTGTGTGTGTGTGTGTGTGTGTGTGTGTGTGTGTGTGTGTGTGTGTGTGTGCACATGTATACAAAATGTTATCCTGAGGTGAAAGCGGCAAGTGTTCTAGAAGGTAAAAGATTTCCCCAAGCAGTTTTATTTTAATTCTTTTCTAGCTGAATACATCAATGTTTGAAAATACATAACGTCGGAGTGCTGATTGCCATTTTTTTGAACATGAATTTGCCTTCCCCATACTGTGAATGAAAGCCAAGACAACTTGGTTGAAAATGAAAGCAACTGTACTGTAAGCAAAGCTGCCTACAATAAAATGTATGACAGAAGTGCAAGAGATATAACACTATTTGAAAACAGTAACTGCAAAGATGAAAGAATTTTCAAGTATATTCAAAAGTCCAAGCTTGCTATACCTCAGAGTAAGGGATATACTCTGACTTAAATCAGTCCTTTACTTTTACTTGCAGGTTTAAATTTCGAGTAGCTACCACTGATGATTTAAGGTAGACTTCAATAACAGTATCTTTTTTAAAACATCTGAAAGAAGATACATGCTGACCCTGGGAGAAACAAAGTGAGGGAAAGCGGATATAGTCTGTATTTCAGACAAAGGAATATCTGATGTACAGACAAGCAGATTAAAGGCTTTGATGAACAACACAAACATGGAAGTGGCATTTTATCATTAAAAAAGGCTAGCAGTAATAGTTGCATTATCTCATATTTTTGGTTTTGAGGCAGCATCCATTTTCCTTTAATGTCTATAATACTCTAGGTTTTCTACAAACTTCACAGTTGAATAACATTAAAATTGCAGTTTACCCACATTTTTCACATTTCCAGTGTTCTTACAGAGTAAAGACGTAGGTACACACACACACACACACACGCACGCACGCACACACACACACACACACACACACACACACACACACACACACACACACACACACACACACACACACACACACACACACACACACACACACACACACACACACATGTTCCTCTTCCCATTCTGAATGTGATGCAAAAGGTACAAGCAAAGCACTAAACCTTTCTTTCTATCTGATCTAACTTGCAACAAGCTCTGTGATGAATTACTACTGTTATATTTCTTCTCCGCATTCTGAATATGCTTCAGGCAAAGATGATTTGCTTGCATAATCATCACGAAAAACTCCTTCAAGCACAAGAAATGCACTGACCCTTTGTTTCTGTTTGGACTGTCTTGCAACAATACTGCTTTATACACACTGATTTGTTGGGCCTTTATAAGTTCTATCACCCCCCTCCCCAGTAAATGCATGTTTGTTTTATCTGAAGTCTTTACATTTGCTGACATTGCTTCTAATGGTAGTTGTGGGAAAGAATCTGCACAAACTTTAGCCTTGCTTGTAGAAGCAGTACCTCAACCTGCACTCCTACACTTGTATCAGTTAATTATATTGCATACTATTTGTATCATTATACTAAAATAATTTGGCTCCCACATTCATAGGCTATTATCTCTCACTCTCTTACCTCATGTAGGAACCAGATGCAACATACGTTATCATAGGTTATGCACCTTAGGTAAGCTCTGTAAGCCTCTAAGTTGTAGTCGCAGACCAGATGTCAATAGTTTTTTGTTACAGACCTAGCCAGGGACTGCCCACTGCACTAAACTTTGCTGTTCTTAGTTCTGCTGTATATATATATATATATATATATATATATATATATATATATATATATGGGTTACCTTCATTTCATCAAAAGCTCATTTGACTGACAATCTGACTGAGACTAAATGACTAAAACTTCATTTCACTGACACTTCATTTGACTGACAATTAGTACTGGCAGTGTCTAGAGCACTATAAGACAAGTAAAAGGAATATGTCCTTTTCCCCACTGTAGTGTGACCCTGGAGGATGGTGTGTGTGGAATGGGGGGGTGACATGTAATGTTTTAAATTGCCAAGGGGAGACTGGGTCGGATGTACTACAGGTGAACTGGAGGTGTACGAGGGAGCAGTGGGTGAATCAGAAAGGAAACCAAAGAACATACATTCACATCCGCAATACACCCTGACAGGCCATGCTTCAGAACACAATCCCACAAACATATGAACATTAAAATGTGCGATACACATGTACAAAAACGTTACCAGCTCACACCCACATAATGGTCTGGCCTGAACTGAGCCATCCAACCCCAACACACCTTGATACATAATTGAATAGCCATCATCCCCTCCACAGAACACCCCCCGTCTTGCTGAACATCCACCAAAACCACCAATACTTGGGCTGCTAGCTTGGCGCAGCCATATCTGCACATAGTGCCCCCTACCCACATCTAGTAGGCAGTTGCACCCTAGGCAGTCTCAGGCTTGCAAACTAGGTATCCCATGCATGCATAACCCTACCACATTTTTGAATAGCCAGCTGAATGGGACATCCCTCATGGGATAAGTGTCTGTTCTCAAGATTAGACTTTGTGGCATAACACAATGTCTACCCCCATTGACATCCGGGCACTAGGACTACGACCTGTCCCACTTTGCGAGGGAGAGTCCCTCTTTGGTCAGTCGTGTCCTGCATAAAAATTGAAAAAATGGCAAATGTCCTGAGATATTAGGACAAACATATTTCCTATATTTAATGTAATAGTTGCATAAAACAGTTATTCTGTTTTTGAAACACCTAAATGTTATAAGAAACAGAATAAGCAACTAAAATGCTACAAGAATAAGCATTTATGTAGGCAAAACAGTGAAGTTCTGTCCTTTGTACTGGCTGTGGATATGTTTTGCCTTGCAAAATCTGACATTTGTACAAAACATGTCCCACTTTGGGGATTTGAAAAGATGGCAACCCTACCGGGCACAAATCAGATTAGCAGTACCTGACCACAACCCTGCTCAGCCTCCACCCATTCCTGCAGAACCTATGACCCGGGATTAAACACTTGACCATGATGCATGTTTCCCCATGTGCATTATCAGGAATAAATACCTTTCACATGTTCCCATGAAGCTTCCCCATAGCCATCTTCCAAATAGTACATGTCCACAAATTGTATACCCCATCCAGGTTCCTCGTCGCAATGATGCACACAACCCCTGTATACAAACGGTACAGGTACCTCCCGTATGCGGTTTTTCATATACATGGCCATGTATAACTCCAGATAAGTAGTCATATATCTATAAATGTACATACTTACATTCGCATAGCTACACATCACAAATACATGCATATAAGTAGTTGTCAAGTATGTGTCCTATTCATAAATATGTATACTTGCAAATGTATACGTATGCCTCTCAAAAACATATGAACAGTAACATGTACTATACATATGTACACCAACTGACTGTCACATATGTTGCCAGTACTGTGGAATGCCTGTAGTAAAGTCATATATCATAATTACCATCCATACAGAATGTATCACGGATGGTTTAGTGGTAGAACCAGTGACTATGCTGTTCCTGTTCCTAGGTCTAAGCTATGCAAGGGCTGCTAATTTTAAATAATGCCCACAATAATGGCAGTCAGAAATAGGGTGATTATGGTGCCTTAAAGCAGACATAAGTGGGTATGCACAACAGTAATTGGCAGTTATTCAACAGTATGGGAAATGTAAAAAAGCATGTAGGTGTATATGCATGTGAATGTGAATGTACAGACATATATATATATATATATATATATATATATATATATATATATATATATATATATATATATATCTATCTATCTATATATATATATATATATATATATATCCATGAAGAATGAACATGGACACAATAAAGCAGTCATAATGAATGTGAAGGGAAATGGCAGCAGAACCCCCTGTTGTATTTAGTTCTGTCAAATCAAGCCACCCAGAGGTGAGCAAACCTTCTGCATCCCCAACCACAGGTAGGATGCTAACAATGGCTCTAACTGTGTGCACGTGCTAAGGCTGATTTTCCAACAGCACAGGGCAGTCCAAGTCACCATTCAGACAAGCCAAACCAGAAGACTAATTGAACACTCTAACCATTATATGAACATATGTCCCAGGACTATAAGCTCAGGATGTCTGAATATACTTGGAGTGAGCCAACATACGGGACGTGTCCAGAGTAGTAGGAAGTAGCGCATGTGTAGTGGTGTGGTTTATTTCCGACCAGAGAATGGATGACTGCTGTGTTACCATTGTTTTGCTGTGCTTGTTCTGGTAACTATGAACAATGGGTATACATGCAAATAAAGCAGCACAACAATAGTGTAGTGGTTAGAGCATCCGCCTATCAAGCAGACGTTGCCTGTTCGACTGCAGCGCACACCATTTATGACATGTAATCCGTATATGAGCATATCGTGCTAATTTTATGCTGTATAATGATATAATACCATTGAAATGTGAACTGGGGTGACGTATCACAGAAAGAATGCAAAAGGTGTTTGCGTGATGAGAAATGGTGGTTAAATGGAAAACCACTGCCGTTAAGTGTTGTACTCACCCTTTGTCCAACGTCCCTTGTTCTGCCCAGCAACACAAAAAACTGCCTTAGCCAGGCTCGATGCCAGGACCCTACACATCATAATCAATGTGATTGACCACTAAGCCATGGCAGTTATACCTAACTCTAATGTTATCACAAGCATAGCAGACAGCACAGTCATTCAATAGTCTGATCAAAGTAATTAATCATGCCGATGTATATGCATGCATACGTATGCACACACACACACACACACACACACACACACACACACACACACACACACACACACGCACACACACACACACACACACACACACACATATATATATATATATATATATATATATATATATATATATATATACAGAATGAACATGGGCACAAGAAAGCATTCATAATGAATGCGAAGGAAAACAGCAGTGGAACACCCGTATTATCTAGTGCTTGACATATCAAGCTGGCCACAGGTAGATTGCTAACAGTGGAACTGTCTGTCCACATGGTAAGTCTGACTTTCAAACTGGTACAGGCAGTTCCGGTCCCCAGTTGGACAAGCCTAAAACCATATGAACACCCTGACCATCATATGAATGTATGCACTATATATATATAGACAGCGAGATATGATTATACATGTATGCATACTTATGCAGATATACCTGTATATATTAATGTAAATAGATATATATATGTTACAGTAAATATACACATGTATATAGCTAGGATATGATACAGCAGTTACAGGTAACATATGTTCACAGGCTGGGCATATGTTGGTGGGAGGTGCAATAAACAAATGTGTAACATGTAGCATCACCCCCCCCCCCCAGACCACCAGCAGGAAACTACCAGTGGGAGAGATCTGCAAGGTCTACACTTGAGACAAAGACATCAATGTCCCTTGTGGGACACCAAAAATTAATGATTGGAGCCAGGCCCTGTAATGATTTCTCCAACCAGGCTGTAGATGTACTCGGACCAGTAGGTTGTGCAAGCCTGATAACACAAGGGACGACACAACATACGACATGTGTCCTGACACGGGGAGAGTGGGCAGTGTGTAGTGGTGTGTTTATACCCCACCTGCACCCACAGTAAGGCTGAGTGCTGTAGAAGAGTGGCAAGTAGGGGAACTATGGGTATGCGATTATGGGCCTAGGCATGCAGGTGTTGGCTGGCTGAACCGTATTAGGATCACCCTGTGAATGTAAGTAATAGTCCGATGTGGGCATAGCAGATGCCCATACCTCCCAAACCCTAAGAGCACATCCACTGGATAGTTCGTAAACCATTGGGGGAACACATAGGGACCATACCATTGAACTGTCCCCGATGACCAGGGACGTCCCTGATTACGACTCTGTCTCACCTAAACCCTCCTAGAACTAGTGATATTAGGAGGAAAGGAATACATGTAATGAATAACGACAACATGTAAGAGTCATAAACAGCATGCACCTCAGAAATGTGTATGAATACATATGCTCTGGGTCTGTCAATGTGTCAGGTTAATCGCACCAAAATTCTATATGTGTCCCTGATGTTGTTATGCAGTGTCCCTGATTCAGTGTTCATTCTTCCCCATTCGTATGAGAGGTCTGATAGTGACAGAAAGTGCATATTCCGCTGACTACCTTAGAAAGATGATAGAATAATAGATTAGGGGTACCACCTGTCCACCTTTGCGAAGGACAGTCCCCTTTGGGCAGTTGTGTCCTGCAAAATAATTGAAAATATGGCAAATTTCCTGAGATTTTTGGACAAAGATTCCCTATATTGTCTGTAGTAGTTGTATAAAACAACTATTTTGTATCTGAAACACCTAAATGTTATAAGAAACAGAATAAGCAACTATAATGCTACAAGAATAAGCTTTTATTTAGACAAAACAGTGAAGTTCTTTCCTTTGTACTGGCTGTGGGTATGTTTTGCCCTGCAAAATCTGACGTTTCTACATAAAAGTCCCACCGTGGGCAATTGAAAAGGTGGCAACCCTATAATAGGTATGCGGTAGCATGACTCGGCTGACGGATGTGGCTCCCAAAACACAATTACTTGTCTGTATTGAAGAGTCTTGGCTCCCATGTATCAGCCTGATGGGAGCAGATTGTAAGAGGAACACTCAAATAATATGAATAAATCACTGGACAGGCCGCTGATTCCATACAGTCGAATGGCATGCTGTCACCTAATGGGCAGACATTCCCGATACTGTAGGCATGTAATCCAATGTAATAGGCATCACAAGGTAATATTGTGGTCCTCGCTCCCACCCAGGGGTGTGAGTGTCAGGTGCAAGCACCAATGTTGGTGCATTTGCAAGTGCGGGAGCGAGCGGGTGTAAGCCTGTTTGGCTACCAGTATGAGAGTATTGCATTGGTATAGCAATGTAGAGAATAACCAACTTTAAGAAGCTGTAACCAGAGGTTAGCATTGCTTAACACCATGCAAACCCACACACACCCGCTCACAGCTGCTTTAATGTGCCTTACTCCCTCTGTATCCAATGGCCTTGTCCTGCCCTGCAACCAAATAAACGGCCTCTGCAAGGCTCAGAACCAGGACCCTGTACACACAGCTAATGTGATTTACCAATACACCATGACAGATATACAGACAATGGACAGTACCACAAACATGTCATACAGCGCAGTCATTCAACAGTATAGGAATGTATCCCATCATGTAGATATATTTGTGAGTGTTTATGTCCAGCATATAGGTACATACATATATAGATATATATCAGGAACATACCATGTGGCAACAAAGCATTACAAATGAATGAAACAGGAAACACCAGTGATGCCTGTATTATGTAGTGGTGTTGTTCTATGTAATCTCAAGACTCCCTCAGACAGACATGTGTCATTCATACACGCAAACAGTTGTACATTGGCCGTATACATCACTCTGTGCATGTAATGTACATTAACACAACAGTACCTGTCCAATCATTATGTGTGAACAGTACTCTTGCAAGGTACTGTGTGCAACATCATCATCATGATAAAGGTAAATGAGGTAACCATAGAGGGACCGGTAGTGTTGTGTGTGCAATAGGGTCATCCTCATCACATGTACCTGGACCATTTAGGAGTGATGTGCATATCAGGATCGTGTGCCTGAGGGACAGGGGTGAGGATAACAGGAGAATGTTGTGATGCATATTACAAGGGTTACATGTGTCCAGTGGGCATGTGTGTGAAATGGACAGCTATGTATAGGGCAGATGTTGTCCTAGGAGCCAATTGGCCTTATGTTTCCGTAGGGTGTGGGTCGGATGTGGGGGTAGGAGAGTAGGTATGGCTGTGGAGGATAGGTAGGGTAGGATCACAGACAAGACAGCATACAGGGTCGGTATATGACACATGTGGGGGGATACACCTCGGACGGAGATGGGTGTTTGGCATTCACAAGCCCATGGGAACAGTGGGATGGAGGTCCCCAGCCATGGACAGCTGGCACTGCACCTAAACAGCTGCAAAGGAGGCAGTGCTGGGGGCTGTACAGGAGGGGCAGCATCATCCTGTAAATGTGACATTCCACCCTTGAGCTTGCGTACCTGGCTTCAGAACCCCTTAGTGAGCCCCCAACACAACACATCCGGGACCACACAACAGCAGACATGTACCTGTCCTGCTCCCAGGGGGGACATGCCCTATCCTCAGTGGTGGTGCCACCAGAAGGTGGTGCAGAGCCAACAGAGATTGATGTCCAAAGCTGGGCCCCAGATGTGCTAATGCCCGGTGCCATGGTCAGCTGAAGTGGGACAGGAGGTTCTGTTGGGACCTCCCAACCTATTCAGCCTATGGTGTTGCAGTTTAAACCCACATATGGCTTAGTGATAGACAACAGCATACAGGATTGCCTACAACAGTATACATAGATATCACCATCAACCCAACACAACAGATGGTATACATTTGCAGAGGGAGCACAACACATGCATATATACTGCATGACATCTGTACAATGTGTAGTAGATGTGTGACCGCACCTATGAACAGTTGCCCATTATTGGCTTGTCACTGGGAACCTCAGACAGTGTCTGTCATACCACTGTTTCATGTGACATATGTCCAGTCAGGGATGTGATGGCAGTAACACATCCCTGTCATCATGTACTGCCTGCAGTCCTCACACTATGCGCCTGCTGTGCACAGATGTGTGTTCATTGTGTAACACAGGAAAAAAATGGTTTCACACACTGACCAGTTCACAGATGGCCCTACAGATGGGGGTCCCTCACAAACAGAGTACTGTCATGTCTGTATTAAAACATGCAGAATAGCCATTACAACACGCAACATGTTAAACAGGCAGTAGTCTCAATGCAGCATAGCTACACTTACATGCTGTAGTCATGTGTGGCACATCACCCTCCTGTCTTTAGGCTATTTCCCACTGTGTATGATGTTTGAGGTACATCCAAATATCATCTGTGATGCCATTTCAAAACACCACATCCAGGTACCACTCACAGCGACTGTCATGGCCAAATACCAACATGTTTTTCCTAGATAGTGTACTGTGTTTATCATGCTAATGGCTATGGGAACACCATCACGGCTGTTCCACATGCAATCAGCTAGAGGAGGACTGCAATAGGTGCAGAGGCCATCACCTGATCATGTCCATCACTTACAACACACATGCTGCTGCTGAGCAGGTGAACACCTCCACATCCACCAGAGAGTGTGTGGGTGGGACAGGCAAAGTACACCAGAGAAGGGCTTGGAGACTTAACCCTAAGCATTGTCTGCCACATGCCTAAAAGTACAGGGGTCAAACCCCTGACTGACTAGTCGTTACTAATACATGTGCATGAAGTTACTACATGTGCCACAAAGTGGACATGTTGCTGTGCTGTAAAAACATATATATGTATAGGTGAGAGACATCTGCAACAGAGATATAGTAGACATACATTAGGTGTGGCACACATGGCTGCCCATGTGAACAGATGCCATTGTCACCACAACCACACTCTCTAATGGACTCGCCTTGACAGTCTTTGCCAGGGCCACAAATACACAACCTAACTACTTAGTTTGCCACACTGCAGTAATGCATAGGACTACATGCATCACAGGAGATATCTGGAGGTTCTATGGGCTAGGGCAAGTGAAAGTGTTTGACACATGTTGGTATGCCAATGAGGGTTATACTGGGAGTGACTATGGTTGGGAACATCATAACCCACATGCAGACACAAGGTGCCAGTACTGACATGCATGTATGCATTGCTTCATGGGTGTGTAGTGGTTGGCTGTGCAAGATGGCTGTATAAGGCTGGGTGAGGGGTAATCCTTGGCATCGTGTCACCTGAAAATGGTGTCAGTGTGGTACAGGGGTGTAGTGTCTGCAATGTCCCACACAGATGGGTACTGCATGATCTGCCCTGACATCCTGGTTACCAATGTGTATGGCCATAGCTTTGCAATGCATGCCATGTCTGTGTTTGATAGTCCTTCACATGGATATTGCTTGGGATGTGCATGTCTCACAATACTGTACAGTGACATGTACAGGTGTACCTGGTTTGGCAGGCACATATTGTGTCCACAGACTGTTATCTCCCGATATGCCAATACTGGCCTGGTGTGGCGAAACCTGCTTATAGTGAGCAGGTCGACCCTTTACCTGCATTGATAGTATGATACAGGCATTCCCTGGTGTCAGTGGCATTGGTTCATACAGGGCACATGTGTACAGCATTGTATGGCCTCTGTGGATCACATCTGATGACACCACATATGTTTCAGGCATCCAGTGGGGAACATAGTGAAGGCACAATGTCTGCAAATATGTGCCTATTGTACCACTGTACAGGGTGCCATGTCTTCTGCAGCCCATTGCATTCACACCATGCCTACTATCTGTCATCAATATGCATGGTACTAGCAACATAGCGGGATATCCTAGGCAAGTATGTTTGTGTATGGCACATGGGTGCAGGACATATACCGGGTACTAGTAGGGTTGCATACTTTGTTCACCAGGCCTTTTGGCAGATGTAAGGGTATGGCTTGCCAACACAGTCCCTTGGCTGACTGACAGCTGTACTTCTCGTGAGGTGGCCAATGTGTCACAAGATGGACACCATATAGGAAAACTACAAAATCCGCTCCCCAACATGTCCAGTGGTTAGACACTCTTAGCCACCTCTACGCAGGCTCTGACAGCCAAACACACACACTTGTCACATCCTGTATAAGAACCCCTACCTACCGTATCACACTGCAGCAATACAATTTTAGGGCATATGCACTACGGTGAATACTGGGTTACAGCACACCTACGGGTGTATAGCTAGGTGTGTGTCAATGATAAGATTGACAAAGGTGGTCATGTGATTTGTACAGAGAGTGCATACTCTACAAAGCACTGTACTTGTCTCATGCAGGCAGGCAGTCACACACACACACACACACACACACACACACACACACACACACACACACACACACACACACACACACACACACACACACACACACACACACACACACACACACACATGGCAAGTCTGGTATTAGAACACTGACCTAACTACTTTATCACACTACTGCATTATGCAGTTACAAAATATACTACCAAGATTACTGGGTCACAACACTCCCAGAGGTGTATTTTTAGGTGGGTGACATCATCAGCCTTGCCAAAGGTGGGTAAAGGAATTGTATGGAGTGTGAGCAGTCTAAAAGCATTATTCAGTCTTCAGGCAGACAGAGACAAACACACACAAACACACACACTTGGCATGTCTGGGATTAGAACACCCACCTAACTACTATATCACACTACAGCATTACACAGTTACAGAACACGCTACCGAGATTACTGGGTCACAGCACTCTCAGAGGTGTATTTCTAGGTGGGTGACATCATCAGCCTTGCCAAAGGTGGGTATAGGAATTTTATGGAGTGTGAGCAGTCTCCAAGCATTATTCTGTCCTCAGGGAGACAGAGACAAACACATACTTGGCAAGTCTGGGATTAGAACACTGACCTAACTACTTTATCACACTACAGCATTACACAGTTACAGAATGTGCTACAGAGATTACTGGGTCACAGCACTCCCAGAGGTGTATTTCTAGGTGGGTGACAACATCAGTCTTGCCAAAGGTGGGTATAGGAATTGTATGGAGTGTGAGCAGTCTAAAAGCATTATTCAGTCATCATAGAGGTACATAACCGACAGAAGGTGTCACTGGGCATGCTCACACACTTAGTAGCACAGGGCTGTTCGGAATGCACTATGTGTCCATCTACACAAGGTTATACTGGGCATGCTCATACACTTGTAGCACTGGGCTGTCTGGGATGCACTCTGATTCTAAACATGGAAGACCACAGTGGCCATGCTATTACAGTTAGATGTAAAGAACACATAGTAATGGACTCCGGTGTTAGTAGTTGTCATTGTTAGCAGGAATGCTGCACCACATATATCTGACACCAGTCTTATAAACAACATCTGCTGCTGTCTGTCACCTTAGATGTACCATTCTATACCAAGCACAATACTACCACTCACAGTGATGTCTTGCTAGGAGTGGCAACTGCTTGACCAACACAATGAGCCAATGTCCTGCTGTAATTACAAAGTTGTCCAGTGTTTGTCATTCTGGGATGACATGACTGAAAGTAGACAGGCCTTTGTCACATATCACATTCATCCATGATTCAAGGGAGTGGGGATAATACCTAAGTCACATTCGCCCATATAGTGTCATTGCAAGGCAAATGTCCTAAACACAGGATAACACCCTAACACCTAGAGGACAACTGCATTGTATGCTTATGCTAACCAGTGCTAGATGTGTAGCGTCCATAATCACAGCTGCTCACTGTAGATCCAACAATGGTGAATACTGACATCTGTGCAGTGAGGAACACATGGCTGAAGGCTCTGTAGTGCACAATAGCACTACCACCATATACCTCAGAACCAGGTATGTGGGCCATAACACAGGTACAGATCGCTCCAGGTGGTGGTGTCCCCACATACATAAAGGCCACTCACATGTACTGACCAGTACTCCCACAAAAGACATCACAGATGAGTCAGGTGCAGGACACGGTGTCAAAAGCTGCATTCTAGGATGTAACCCTCAGACACCACCTTTCCCTCAGACCACCAACATGCATCCATACATGTGGTAGGACATATAATAGTACAACAACATATGACCCTTGACCAGTGGACTGTACCAAGCTCTACATCAACTGTGCAGAGTACCCATGTACTGACACAGTTGCATCATGTGTTATGCAATGCAATGATACCACTGTCTGTAACCAGGTCAGCTGTACACAAAGCAGGGGCCCTCAGTTATTTACAGCATTAACAGATGACTGTTGCTGTACACCAGTAAACACCCTCATGTTTGGATATGACATACATGTACCTGCCCTGGATATGTACATGCCACACACATACAACATATATGTAAATAGCATAGCTGTTGTTGTCCTTTGTGCAGACAGGTGGCTACAGCCATTACACACATGCACATGCAATGTAAATCCATGGCTGATGAATGCTAACAGTACATACGGTGTGATATCATTGTTAAAAGAGGTAACATTCCCTCTGTACTGGTCACCCATTACACCTATCATATCATACAACAGTCCATGTGTCATGTATGTCATTACACATGTCCACCAATTGCAATGCCTACAAACATGCCCAAATGACAGAATTGTAGGACCTACTCGCATGTACATGTGGTAGTGTGCGTTCAGATACCATGCGTGTGCAGTTGCTGATGTATGCAGGTGACGTGTGTCTTAGTACATCATGCAGTTGCAATGCAGTCTCAAAATTGCCAACTGTATATGGTGATATGCTGAAAGTATGGAAAGATGTACCTCATATATGGACAGATGTGTGAACATAGCTAATTGGTGGGGCATCTTTGCAGATAGATGTTTGCTGAGGACAGCTCACAGGTGTGTCACAAGCAGTCCTACAATAACCTGTGTAACTGCTAAGCAATGGTTTTGTTAATTGAAGGGCAACACACACAACATAGACAGTGGTCCGGGTGACACCAAAGGTAAATACCTTGACACCTGTAACAGTTAAGACCTCCTGTGTGCATATATCAGCACAGTTGCCAAAGGAAGTGTCAGTACACTTTGTAACGTGTGCAATACAGCTGTAAGTCTGTCATACATATCATGAGATAGGCAGGTGTTTGATTCACAGTACTGGCATGTGTGGTTGTGTGTGTGTCCATATATGTCACGCATGGTGGGAAATACATCTCAGTTGTTACTCACTCTCCTGTACACTGTTGTAGACATTTGTACAGACTGCAATGTAGAAAGCAGGACATAGGCAGGGGTGTGTATCTCACACATGTGAGGTATCTGTATGTGTGACCTAGGTGTATTCAGTAGTGAATGCCACATAGTGTGTGTATGTGTGTGTGTGTGTGTGTGTGTGTGTGTGTGTGTGTGTGTGTGTGTGTGTGTGTGTGTGTTTATGTATGGCTGTCTGGTCCCTGGAGTGAGGATATCTGTTACCATAGTGAACTGATAAGACCCCTCCCCCATCCAGGTGATGCAATCTACTATCAGTGTTGATGTCCCCGATCTTAGGCCATACTGACTACCTGTACAGGTGTATTCTCTGTGGTGCATCATGTAGGTGCACAGTACTGTAATGATGATTTGCACATAGGCAGGGGTCCTCACCTCAACACTAGCAACTGTGTGTGTGAGTGTTTGTTACTGTGTCAGTGAATCTGTGAGTGTGTGGGTGTATTACTTTGTCTCTGAATACATGTGTGTGAATACCTGAGTGTGTGGGTGCAGTTGTGTGTTCGCATCCTGTCATGGGAATGTGTATTACTGCTTCCCAATGAGACATCACACTTCCCACTGGCCTCTACCCTTGTCACCAGCTAGACTGATCTCTTACCTCACCACTCCATGTAACTGTACCTGTGATGTCACCCAGTATGGATCTCACGTCTGTAGCCACAGTAGCGTAATACACAGCTATCATGCTCTTGGATCAGTAGACGTGTTTGGAACGTGAGACATTCTAACTGTGATGTGGAAGCTACAAGGTGCATGCTGGTATTTTCATACATACCTGTGAGTAGTCCACATTTACGTATGGGACACTAACTGCAAACACTGACATCCACCAGCACATGCAATTAGACCTGAAGGAGGAAAGCAGAACATCATGGCCAACATGCAGTTACTGTTGTTACACAAGACACATACTGTTAACTGTAAGAAATGCATTGTAAACATGTACTACATGGTATGTCTGCTGCCTGTCGATAGTACACAACAATTGTAATCTACACTTATCTTCCTAGTCTGTTCACCCTGCACCGATGGTGTGGATGACAGGGATGCAACACAGGCATCATCATATGCACAGGGTGATAATGCTTGCCAGAGGCATAGGCTGCACCATTGGATGACATCATGTGTGTGGGTTTGGGCCTTTGATCTAATTGGGCATGTGTGGATGTTATGCATGTATGTGTTGCAGTGCCCTACATATGTTTCTGGTGTGTGCGTGTATGTATGCACACAGTTCTGGCATGTGTCTGGTCTACACAGCTGTGGACTGTACAGGCCAGGTATTACAGTTCATGGTGTCCAGCCATGGCCACGTGACCTGTGCCTGCCAGGGGTAGCACGGGCACTACCAGGCAGAGGTGCAGATTGGGTACTGTCTGATGACACATGTCCACTGGAACTGTATCTCTGTTGGGACCGTCCAGGGCCATGTTCACATGGCTGCTATGTTGTGGTGTGGACAGCACAGCACCAGCTGCACTGCTGCTGCTACTGCCACTATGGGAGCAGGCATGTGAGGTAGCTCATTCACATAGACCTCAAACAGGTGATGTAGTAGGCCTATGGCCAACTGCCCGATGCCTCACTCCTACTAGATGTTCCAACACAGACAGCTCACGCTCACGGATTGTCATGCCATGGTCAAGGACTCCAACCATGTCATGCAATTGTCTATCCAAAGCTTCAGCAATCTGCTGTTGAGCATTTACAATTGCCTGGATGTTGTTTAAAGAATGGACAGCAGCCATCTGAAGCCTCTGATCTTCTCTGTTGTGCCATTCAGCACATGCCTGTTCATCCATTACAGCCTGAAACATGCATCTGTTGACACCAGTTGCTGCACTCTGTCTTGCAGGGGCATGTTGGCCAGAGGTCCTCCTATGAGTGGCACTGGCCATGTGCCTGTGTGGGGCATCACCAGTCAGTTGGCTGACACCATGGTGTGCAGGCACACCTTCCATAGCCCCCACACTTTCCATTTCCAAGCTACCACATACCAACTGTCCTTCCTCTATGGCCACTGGTGATGGGGTATGTGTAGGCTTGAGAACTGTGTATGGGGATGAGGGGGATATAGGTGGAATGGCAACCAATGGCAATGATTCAGCCCCTGACAACCCTGCCTGTGTCTCAAGCATACGTTCATCACCACTGCTAGAGTCTGTGGGGATACTAACATCAGATGGACCGCAGGAGGGGAACACACCAACATCACCTATGAGGGCAGACAAGAACTGTACATTACAATCTATGCAATCGATACACATACAGAGACAGACACACAGACACACACACAGACACAAGTTATGGTGCCCAACATGCATGTGATATGACAGAAGGCATGCAACATGCATGTGATACGGCAGATGGCATGCAGCTCAGACAATAATAGTGGTAGTTATCATACATCCCTGGGTTGCACACAGCAGCATGCATGTGTCATAGCAGAAGGCATGCAAATTACACAATCATAGTAGTAGTTAGCATACATCCATGTGTTATAAAATATAGATCAGCACAGGTTAACAGTACACCTGCCTGATGTGTGGCATATGACCTTGGCAATCACATGTAGTATGACATGTGATCTGCTGACATGTGCAATGACATGCATACATGTTTAACACAATGGTGTCCTATCAAATATACAGTGGGATAATGATGTCCCAATGCAGTGTTGTCTGTCCGCCCAACAGATATACTGCACATTTAGCTGATGTACATGGCCATTGCAGGGAATCATGAGGCATCTCTATTGCTATACAGTGTGAGTTACAGACACTGTTCATAGCCATGACTGTGTTCAGATACAATACATATGTACTGTGTAATGTGACCCACATCACTGAGGTGTATACACATTAAACCACGATGTGGAATGTGTGACACAGGTCACCGAAGGGTATATGGATGACACCCCTGCACATCTGCAACCATATTGCTGCTGCCTGGCAACTATGGCCAGACATGGCAAACTCGTCGGTACACCATGTCCCACATGACATCTGTGTACCACACACACACACACACACACACACACACACACACACACACACACACACACACACGAGGAGCAAGGATGACATTGATGTCCGACACCATCAAGAGGAATGTACTGTATCTATGGGCTGATGTGGTTGTCTGTGTATGTGTACAGGTGACTTCTGTCATATCGCGCCACACTCAAGATGTTCAACACATCTCATGTGGTGGATTGATGTCACGCCTACACAAGATGTGCACAGACCTGTAGGATGTCTAGTGATCCACATCTGCAATATAACCATTACACAAAGGCCATAGTTGGACCATGTGGAGCCAATGTATGACAGGGTGTACACACAAGCACATCACGTCTACTATGTGTATTGCTTCATGTCTCTGGCCATCCTCCATGGCCATGTATGCACACGTGTTGGCCAAATGGTTGTGACGGGCATCTATTTCACATGTCTGTGTTGTCTCATATAACATACACCCATAGATGTCATATGCTCCACTGATGACAGGGTTATGCAGACAAAGAGTGATATGTTTGGTATGTGGGATAAGTATTTCAGGATAGTTAGGAGTGTTGTAGCCAGCCCACTAGATGTCATGGACATGTCAGATAGCACATCACATTGTGTGACATTCATAGCAGGGGTATGATCCACACCAGTGAATCCTGTGGGTTGGCCATACTCCAGCTCACTGTGTAGTACTGTTTGTATTCCCCACATGTGTAGTTCTGATCTGTAGTACATGTCCCTACAGTGAACAGCACCTCCACCATTTTATGCACAGCTGTCCACACATCTGGCAATGACTGTTTGTGAGGTTTCATGTCAGTGTTTCACATAGTTTGCAAGTATTGCACATGGGTAGCCATTGTGATGCATTGCAGGTCCAACCTGTATATTGTGACAGGACCATACATTATGTGTACATGTGGTAAATGGCCACATGGCAGATAGATCTGTGCATTAACATGCCTGATAAATAATAACAGCCTCACCTGCAATGGGCTGCTGTCGCAGCGGAATGCCAGAGGTGCCTAAATAGGAGTAACACAGCAGTATGATCATTATCCACACCTGTATGATAGCTACAGGGTGCAATGTGCATGTTAACACATATGCCAGTACAATAGACTATGCTATGGAGTATGCACATGTGTGCATACACAGAGTAGCATACTATAGTATGCAACATGTGTGTATACATGCCTTGCATATGATGTTACATTACATATCGTACAGTGACACATGTAACTATATGGAATATAGTTAAAGGTGCAGTAGTGACTTACCAGGCAACTCCAGGCTCGGTGGTTGAGAGACACTCACCTCCACGACATCGGCTAAGGCTTGTGGATGTTGTTCTACAGGTGTCCCCAGGTTGGCCAGTAGCTCCTCGGTACGTGTGAGTTGGGGATGGGTTGGTGGCCCACCACCTGTTGCACCTTGTTCCCTGGCGAATGCATTTGCATGCTGTTTTGCCCATCTAATGAAGTCTGTACAGTGTCTGCACACCTGCTGGTATGTGCGGTTCTGGCCACCCACATCATTAACCCTCCTGCAAAGTTTCTGCCACAGGGCATCCTGCTGCTGTGCATCCTGTGGCACATGGCTGAACAGGATATCATGATTGTCATGTAGGTATGGGATGAGGGCCTCATCCTCCAAGCGGGTATAAGGTGGTAGCCTTGCACGCAGCATACCTGGAAGACATAATGATGGAGATAGGTCACAGTAACTCACAGAAACGTACAGAGCTACAGCTGAAAAAACATGTGTATCACATTTATTACGACTAAATAGTTGTCTTTGCAAATCTACATGACACTGACACCACTGGCATGTTTGTGTCATATACATTTGACACTCAATGGTTATTGGATATTATCACCATATATGTGTGTGCGTCACCTGATTACATTGCTCATACTCCATGTGGATGCTGTCTTGATGTGGGCATGTCTGTTTGCCTGTACTGGTGTTCTTACCTATCAGCACATGACTGTATGTGTCCACATTAATGCAGTCAACCTTGATGCTGTGTATATGTCACATATAAAGACTTACACTGCCTTAACAGACATGACCTGTGACCCTGCAGACTTGCTCATGGAAGGTTTTATATATGTGTGTTTTGCCATATACATCTACATGGCACTGTACAGCGGTTCAACATCCTGCCATGTATCACCTGTGTTGCACATGTAATACACATGGGACACTGGCTAGCGAGATGGTATTTGCAGGGATGGATATTAACTAAAGCATGTACGATCAAAGTCAACTAGTAGGCTATATGCCTTGGGCCATGTATGAATCTAGGATGAAAGGTTACCTAACTGTAGCCGACAGGCAGGCTTCTGTGGCCAGGTGAAGCTGTGCCACATAACTGATCCACAGGGTTAATGATACATTTACAATGCGGTCATCACGCCATGTATGAGAGGAGGCAATGTGCAGCTTTACTGGACAGGAATGCATAGTATGGCAGGAGTATGTAAAGTGTATGGGACAAGGATCTGTCCAGCATGTGGTGATCCTTGTACTAGGATGGTGGATGTCCATGAAGTATGTGTTTGAGATCAGGATGTGTACATGTTGCATGCCCAACATCACTGGGTTGGACATGGCTTTATTCAGGGTAGGCATCATGCTGCATAGTGGAGATGGGGATTGGGAAGGCTGGTGTAGGCCATCTGAACACGGCCAATACCTCTTAAAGGAAATATGTGATCTGATATGAGTCACTTGAGTACTGAGTATGGCTGGACAATGATCTCTATTTTATTTTATTTATTTTATTTTACATTTGTTGACCGGGCTAGTCTAGCTGGACATATATCCATTTTCAGTAGAGGCCCGGGGAGAAAAGCTCCAAAATACAGGCAGTAAGCAAACATTTACAATAAAAAAGACAATAGCAAGCAAATGTACATAATGATACAATGGTAAGCATGAGTAAGACTAAAAGAGTAAAAGAGAAAAACAGAAACAGACTAGTCAACCCAAGACCATAATTAACAACTATAAATGAAACAGCTGGTTAAAAACAGAGATTTCAGGTATGCAGGAAAGAAAGTAAGAGTAATAAAAAGAGCTGATTAGGAAGCCCCTAAATAGCCTAAAGTAAGGATGAAAGAGAGAATAGGTAAAATGTATAGAGGATTCAAAATAAGGAAGTAGCTGGTATCAGTAAGTGTGGCATTTAGAGGCAAGAAACAGGGGAGAGTGAGTGAAGTAAGAGTAAGGGGGTAGTGTTTTCAGTCAGTGTTAGCACAGGGACATAGCCAGTGGGTTTTTAGGTGCTCTTTGATATGTTTTTTAAAAAGAGATGTGGAGTCTAGGTTAGTTATTTCTTGAGGGAGTTGGTTCCAGATTTTCCCGACAGAATTTGAAAATAATGAGTCACCAGCTTTATTGTAAGATTTAGTCGAGGCTACTAGTAGTTTATTAGCAGATCGGAGTGTGGCTAGGTTTTTATAAGGGGTAATTAGTTTTGTAAGGCTAGGGGTAGCATCTGGGTAGTAAAGGGACTTATGAATGATAGTTAGTTGTTGATAGAGTAAGTGGCTATTAAGTTCTAACCAATCAAGTTGTCTGAGGTTAAGACAGTGGTGAGTTCTGAAGGGTGTAGCCGTAATGAATCTAGTTATACTGTTGTAGCAGGAAGAGAGTTTGGTAATGTTATTTTTTGATAAGTTAGTATATATGGCAGAGGCATAGAAAAGAGTAGAGATCAGGTGGGTTTGGGCAATGGTTTTTCTAGCTGCTGGGGTAAGAAAGGGTTTAATTCTGTAGAGAGTACCTATTTTTTTGTTAACTGATTTGATGGTGTTATCAATATGGTGATCAAAATTAAGACGGTTATCAATAGTAATACCTAATAGGCGAGTGGTCATGTCTGGGTTTATACAGGTGGCATTATTAGAGGAGATGGAGAAGAAAGGTGAGGAAGATTTGAGAGTAGGAGAAAAGAGTAGAAGTTTTGTTTTTTTGGGATTTAGAAGGACGGAATGTTCCATAAACCAATTTTCAACTTTATGGAAAGCTGTTTGAGTTAGGGATTGGAGTGAGGAAACATTATTAGCAGCACAGATTAAAGTTGAGTCATCGGCATATTGAATGCAGATGGCTTGGGGAATGTTTACATGTAGGTCATTAATAAAAAGGGAAAAAAGCAAAGGACCTAAGATTGAGCCTTGTGGAACACCTATGTTTACTGGTAGTAAGGAAGATAGGTTATTCTCCCATAGAACTGCTTGTTGCCTGTGTTGGAGATAGCTCCTAAACCATTGAAGTGCTTGAGAGCTCAGACAATAGAGATTTAGTTTGTCAAGAAGTATGTTATGGTTAACCATATCAAAGGCTTTTGACAGGTCTAGGAATAGTGCAGAGGAGAGGAGATTATTGTTCTTATTATTATTAATAATGTCAGTAAAGGAAAGGAGGGCAGTTGTAGTGCTGTGGGAAGGTCTATATTCATGGATGGCACCCTGTCATGATTAGGGTTGCCACATACGACTACCTGACAGGTGTGTTGACGTAACTATCACAGGAAAGACAACTGCCCAGCTGCATCCCTTTCACACAGTGTCCATAATTCTGACCGCTGTCTAGGTGGTAGTTCATGGCTACAGGGTTATTAACATAGGGTTGACAATGCAATATGTAACTGTCAGATTGTGCCCATATATCACACACCTCACCCACAAACCCCCTTCTGTATGTTGTCCACAACACTCTGAGTCAGTGATTGCTCCGAGGTCATAGTCATTCACATACTTCAATAGGCAGATGCCTTCTGTTAATCTGTGTGGTATAGACTACAATGAGGTGGAGTACAATGAATTAACCCTGTCTTACTGTAGCTGGCACTGGTGTGATGTGCATGTATTATTCAGACACCTTTTGTAGTGTTGGTTCTGCCAACAATCCTGTTGCAAAAGACTCCTGTGATATAGGAATGTACATCTAGTATACTGAGTGCAGGTGGAACACAGTATGGGTGATGATGTCCTATGACCTGGCAAGGTTATGATATGCAGTGTGAAATCAACCTTAATGTCATCTACAGCTGTACTGCTGACATCAAATAAGTTGATCAAGGTTCATGGCCTTTCAGACCAGACTCAGCAGTGTAGTAGTGCAGTACTTCCCATTATCAATGGTGTCTCCCCCTTTGTGGGTTGTGATACCTGTTGGTGTGCACCATTCAGTGTGTACACAGCCTGACATGAAGCTATGTTTTACATGATGTGTATGTGGAGAGCAATTTGTTTTTCCATATGTGTATGATAAAACTTGGGACGTGGACAGGTCCCATGCAGCCTGAGTTCAGCTTGTACCTGCATAGTTGTGGTTACGGGGGCTCCGTAGTGTACATGGATATATGATTGTGTACCTGTTGGGGGGGCAGTGTGTTTATATTATCCAAGACCCTATCTGGATTGCTTATTCATGCTCAGCACTTGTAAACACTACATAAGCTACTAATTACTATAGCACTCAGTCTTCCTCATTACCTACAGGTAAACAGTGTTTGTATGTACTTTTCTCACTTGCTTAGAGTAAAACAGCTCATGTACTCACTTTCCTCACTTATCTAGGGGAAAATATTTTTATATTCAGGCATGTCCAAGGGTCAGCTACCAGTGTTCTCTCCTGTCTATCTGATGAATCTGGGCATCTTGCGGCAATGTAGATATTGCCTCATTTACACAGACAACCCTCTCTGCCTACCACCCAGCACTACAACCTGTGAGAGATGTACTTATCTAGCCAAACTGGATGTAAAGTTTGCTCCAACCAAGACTGAACTTGACAGTCATGTGGAGAAGGTAAACATTTGCACCACACCACACTCATCACATAGTCTCACTAAATCTACACCACCATAATCCACACATAGTAACATAAAAACATTTGTGGAGGCTCTCAATAATAATATGTCTAAGAAACAGAGACCTCCAAAGTGGAAACGCAAGCAGCCTCCATCCTCCAACACAACCCCAATGACACATAGCCCACAGACTCAGTGTGCCACTCAACCACAGCCAATAACGCAAAACAAAGTACCCAACACAATAGTCATAGGTGACTCTATAGTCAGGCACACAGATGTCACACTCACCAGGCTAAACAAGGAGAAACTTACTGTCAGCTGCCTGTCAGGTAAAAGAATCTGACGCATAACCCATGCACTCAGGTCACTCCACAACAAGTACAAATATGACTCTGTCATTGTCCATGTTGGTGTGAATGACCTGCGACGTACCTCCCTGGACTACATAAAAAGAGACATGGAAGACCTCTCCAATCTTGTAGCCCAGGCAGGTATGACTCTAGCCCTGAGTAGCATTCTGCCATCGCCCAGAATGATACCGCAGTACGAGGACAAAATGATTGACTTCAACAATTGGCTAAGCTTCTGGTGTCATTCTAAGGGGATCCAGTATCTGTCTGCTTGGGATGACATGGTTGACAGACTACGATGCTTTGACACAGATGGCCTTCACCTGTCGCCCCTGGGATTCTGGATACTGGCTAAGGCACTTACTGCCCCTATAGTGCCTTCTTTAGGCAAGGGGCAAATAACATATTCACCACCATAACAGGAACAGGCAAGCACAAACTGAGGGTAATGCTACTCAATGCTGGAAGTCAAAATCTCAAAATGCACTCACTCGAGGCACTCCTTGTAATGGAGAACATTGATATCTGTGCAGTGACTGAGACCTGGTTCAAGGCTCCAGAGATCACCACTGCACTACCAGGCTATAACTCATACCACACTTTTCGGCCATGTAACCTGGACCGAAACACCCAAGGCGGAGGTGTGTCCATATTCATTAAGGATATCCACCCCTCCAGGCTAGTTGCTTAGCACAATGCATTTGAGGTTATAAAAGTGCAACTACCTCTAGGCTATACTGCAATCCAAATTGTAGCTTGCTACAGATCCCCCACCATGTCCCAAGATTCTCACTCCTTTTTTCTTGATGTACTGGAAATTATTAGGGTTCAACCAAACACCCTACTAATGGGCGACTTCAACTACCCCACCATTAACTGGGAAAACTACTTGTGTACCAACTCATTAGCTCAACGCTTTCTGGAATTCATAAACTCCAATGCCCTGGATCAGCTTATCCACACACCCACCAGGGGCAACAATATCTTAGACCTTGGCATTACCAACATGAGTGACCGGTGTTCCACACCTGAAGTCAGCTCCTCATTGGCCTGATCCGACCATAAGCTATACTCCCTTGATATCCACGTCCTGCCCCCACCCCCCATTAAGGAATCCACAGTATAATATTTCTACAAAGCCCAATTCATGCTTCTTAGGACAGAAGTGGTGAACTTCATGGCAACTATGCAGATGGATATTACAGTTACAACTGCTGAATCCTACACAAATGCACTCTATAAGCACCTATACGAGTGCATGGATCATGCTATCCCAAACAGAACCAAGACAGTATCCTCCAAAATAAGGAAGCCAATCTGGTGGTCCCCCTGCCATAAACAAGCTGTACAACAGAAGGAAGAAACTGTTGCAAAAGAGAGTACAATCCCATGAGTGGAGGAGCTCCCTGATCAGCCTCAGTAAGAAGTTGAGATCCCTTATAAGAACCTCCAAAGCTAGCTACTACAACAAAACCACCACTAATTCCAAGGACAACCACAAAGCCTTCTATAGCTATGTCAAATATCTCAATGGCAACACCCAGATCTGCTCTGAGTTACAGCACAAAGGCACAAACATTACAGAACCAACTGATATTGCCAACATCCTAGCAGATAGGTTCAGTGCTACCTTTCCCTGCTCTCACCCCCTAAAAGGTCCATATCTATACAGGAATAATGCAGAGTTCCTGTAATCACAACTATTCAGGTAAAGGCTGTACTCTACAGCCAATATCACAGCATCCATGGGACCGGACAACATCCCAGGCTGCGTTTTACAAACTTCAGAACTAACTGGCTCCCCACTTACACACCATGTTCAATAATAGCCTTGCATCAGGCTTTGTGCCCCCTGAATGGCGCACAGCAGCAGTTATTCCACTCCACAAAAGTGGTGCCACAATGGACCATGGAATCTATTGCCCTATAAGCCTGACTAGCCTGGTCTGCAAGGCTATGGAGCACATCATCATGGATCTCATTCACAGAGACATTGCGTACCACCAAACCTTTGACCCCACCCAGTTTGGCTTTGTTAAGGGCAGACCATGCCTCCTAAACCTGGTGGACTTCTTTGAGACAGTTACCAAGGCATTAGATGAGGGTAAGGAGGTCCACACAGCCTACCTTGATCTCTCAAAGGCTTTCAACACCATTCCCCATTCTGGTATTATCGACATACCCATCCACCTGAACACTGACCCCTATGTCACAAGATGGTTTGCAGAGTGGCTCACGGACAGAATCCACACAGTGGGAGTTGCATACCCTAGGTCCGACTGTAAACCAGTTACAAGTGGCATCTCCCAGGGCTCAGTCCTAGAACCCCTCATGTTCAGTATATACTTCTCTGAGGTACAGGCAAGCACAAGAGGACTTTGGCTGAAAAGGTTTGCAGACAACTGCAAACTAGGGGCCATAATTGGTTCCCCAGCTGATACAGACACCCTCCAGAAGGGTCGCACTGAGACGGATACCTGGTGTCAATATCATGGCCTCAAGCTGAATGCCAAAACATGCATAGTCATCCCCTTTGGATAAAACTAATTACCCATGGACTACCACATAGATGCTAGTCCTCTACAAACAGAAAAGGTAATAAGGGATCTGGGAACCCAAGTAGATAGCAATCTCTCCTTGGATAGCCATAATGCCATGGTGGTTAGAATATCCTTCTATGTGGCCCCCCAATCTCAAATGGGTTCACATCCAGAACAAAGGAGGCCATTGTGCCTCTCTACTCATGACTTATTAGACCCATTAAAGGATACAACACCCCATTTGGGATGTACCTTACAAGACAACTGCAACAGCTTGAAAGACCACAACAGTACCACACCAAGAGGATTACTGACCTCAAACAGATGACCTATGCAGCCCAACTAAAAAAACTCCAGCTGTACCCGGTTTCATACCGCGTACTCAGAAGTGATCTATGCTTGACATACAATGTCCATGTCCAACCCAGTATTCCTGGATATTCCACCTAAACAAAAGCCCCTGAGAGCCACATGCTCTAGGGATATACACCTAACCACAACGATAACTAGGACATGCTGGAGGGATAGATTCCTGACCTGGAGACTCCCCATGCATTGGAACATGATTCCAATGTACATCAGGCAGGGCTCCTCACTAGCACTCTTCAAGGGAAACCTTGATGGGTGGATGGGAGACAGAAATGTACCCCGGGGATCACTGCAGTGGCTCTGCTGGACAGAGGCATGAGGAACTAATGGTTCTGCTGTTCAGAAGCATAGGGAACTAACCTAAGGGGGTGGTGGAAGCCAACACACTCTAGCTAGGCTTATAAATGCCCTTGAGCAGACAGCCTAGTACCTACCTTTGAACCTATTACATGTCTTATGTGCATGGATAGTTAACTAGCTCTTCCATTTTACTTTGCTATCATGCTGATAAACTGTCGGATGACTACAAGTCATATGTATCCTGTTATTCTGTATTGTAAATGCCAATAAACATAACTAATGTTTGCCTGACATAACAGTAATGCTATGTAAAATGTAATACATATCTGCCTACAATACTGTACATTACACTGTTAGTGGCACAGTATCCCACAATGCAAATCATAATTGTACAGTAGGCCCACCTCCGACATGTTATTCTCAGTAATACACCCATACATATGCCTACTGTTACAATATATCAAAATATACTATCCCCTGTTATAGCATGTACTTGTTGGACCAGCCCTGCCACTGACAGTGGCTGGAGAGGAATTTTTGGGTTCAAAGCCCTTATATAGCATCCCTTGTGGTGTATGCAGTGTTTGCCTTGTGACCTACAGCAGTACACACATAAATACTACAAGCGTTACTATGCTCAACAATACATCACTACAAGATAACTGTTTCTACTATATGCATTGCATACACTTTAATTATTACATAACAAGTACTACATACACAGGCATACTGAGTGTTCTACATACCTTATTAGTAACCCGAGGTGTCGTTGACTGTTATTTCAATCCTTTTCAGTGTGTGTTTCAATCTTCTTTGTAATGTTCTGCTGGTATATACAGATGGTTTGAATGTGTGACAAGCCATCTTTTTATAGTTAAATATTGGTAACGTGCTATGCTGACCACCAATTGGCGTTCCAAAGTAGTTAATTACATGCACATCAGCTGTGCAGCTATTCCATTAGCCACTACCATGGCAACAGTGGTGTATAACTGAGTACTCCACTTGGGCGTTGTCCCTTTGCCTTACTTTCGAGGAAGACAGCCTGGATGTGTTGTTTGTGATGTATTGCAACAGCTATATGGAGACAGACAGAGATATATTAGCTTCAGGACTCCCGTGTATTGTGTGTAATGGCTAGAAGATGTTTTACATGTCAGTACAGCTGTTATATTTCAGAACATTGCTACTTATGCAGGGTTTGTTTGTACCTGATACTTCTGCAGATGTTTCAGTCTGGCAAGGATGTTTGGGCAGCTCAAGGCTGTATGGCTATGTATGAAATGCTAGGTGGTTTAGAGTGTGCTCACCAGACAACTTTGGTTTGGTGTACATGTGTATCATACTGTGCTGTTAATCAGTAATTGGTAACACTTCCTGGTGTACACACAACCCTTTGAAATGGGATTAGTGCAAACAAACCCTGTAACATCAGCAGCTGTTCCATTGTATAACAGCAACTATTTCACATAGGGCCATGTTAGTGTGTCTCTGCCAAGGTATGTTAAGGCTTCTGCAGATGTCGTACAGTTACTGAATGATTTGTGATGTTATTAGAGTTTGTATTGTAATTGGTTTGGGTGTGGGGGAGATGGTAGTGGGTGTACATAGCAGATGCAGGAGTAGGAACTGCTTTTATACATAATCGATATGTGTGTGAGGGTTCCTTCCTTATTTGAATACCTATCCTTTAGTGGACTAATACTATGATAATTGCAGGCTGATTCATTAAGGCACTGTTAATTGGTTCCTGTATAGCATGCAGGTGATGTTAGTCCATGAATCCTTTCGGCAATACATCGGAATGTAATAAAGTGTTGCTACATGAAAGCTGTCTGTGTATTTCTGTCATAGGTATTTGCAGTCATTGGAGTTGTGTTGGTGACTGACCCTTTTTGGGTAGGGTTTCCACCTTTTCAAATGGCCATAGTGGGACATTTTCGGGACATGCATCAGATTTTACGGGCCAACACAAACCCACGATCAGTACAAAGGATAGAACTTTCCTTTTTTGCCTAAATATAAGCTTATTCTTGTAGCAGTTTAGTTGTTTATCATGTTTATTGTAACATGTAGGTATTATAGATACAGAAATAACTATTTTATGCAACTATTACATTACATATGGGACATAAGTATGCCCTACAATCTCAGGACATTTGCCATTTTTAATATTTTTGGTCAGGACACAACCACCCAAAGATAGACTGTCCCTCGCAAAGTGGGACAGGTGGTAACCCTATCTTTGGCTCACGTCCATAGCACATATTTGTAATAGTGTATAGGCATATACTCTCCATATCCTTTGTTCATAAAGTTTGGTCATGGTGGAATGTGTGATTGCTATGGTCCATGTTATACTCATATATGAACACTTCAACTGCTATATATGGGATACCTATGGAATCCCAAACTCACACAATTCCGACACCCACAGTACCGGGCCCAGTCTCCCATACCCCACATTACCGAACACCAAAACTCGCGACAGTCAAACTCATGAAAGTAACACAAACACAGAACACACACACGCACACACAGACACACTGCTACCCACCACATCCAAACAAACCATCCTACACTATGTATGAGCAGGTGGCCAAGCCCCCTTACACCCCCCATGTGGGTGGCTGCACCCCCCCACACCCCACCTACTTTAATATTCTACCTCCAAGATCGCACAAACAGACACACAAAGAAAATGCACACACACATTACAGTCCCACAGTAACACACACCACACTCAGAACACACACTTACACACACCACAGCCCTCAGAAACACACTTACACATAGAAACCTACCTGAACTGCAACACCAGAAGCACTAAATAAATGTCCCTTAACATCGGGATTTTTAAACTCACACTTCTGGTGTTTCGATACTGTGGTCTTTCGGTCTTTAAGCCTCGTGATTATGCGCGTCAGTATGTCAAGCATTCGGTATTTGGTAGGTATCCCATTTATATGTACCTCTATGGTTGTGTAGATGTTGTTAAGCTATCTATATATCTACATATATATGCATATCCCTATATATTGACATATAAACCGGCTGTGGTTAAGGTATGCTATGTAACATGTAAATCATCTCTGACTTTATTGGGATTTGAACCAGGACTGCACAGATATTATGCAAATGGTGTAGCCATTTCACTATTGGCATTAACATTCCTTCTGCCTATTTCCTATGTCCATGAATCCTATGTGTAAGCTTGGCTACATAACAGGTGGTGCCACCCACACCCAGTGAGCTTCTCGAAATACCGACATAACACATGAATTGGGAGACTATACATTAACATCCTAACTACATTTGGCATAGCCCCTTACTGACACACTTCAGGGGAAACCTTGATGTGTGACTGGCAAACAGTATATACACCTCTGGCATCATGTGTCCCAGAAACATACAGCCAGGGTGTGGGGGAGCCACTCAAGTTTTATAGCTGCAAGACCTGTTGGGGAAATTGAATGCTGTTGGGTTGTCATGTTAACATGCCTTTTTGAGATCACTATGTGCCCCTATCACCCTACAGCACCCCAGTCTTCAACAGCTTCCAGCAACTCTGTCTGGAATCACTTCAGTGGCTATGCTTGACAGAGGCTCAGTTACTTCATCAATGGTGCAGGTAAAGCCACCACACTGTAGCTATGCTTCTAAATGCCCTTGGGTAGATAGCCTACTACCTATCTATGAACCTCTACAGTGCAGGCCATTTCCAACATCATATGTGATTATACAGAGTTTTCTGATCACAATATACAGTGTAAAATCACTATGTAGTCAGACAACAGTTAAGTACAGCAATAGCATACAGACTACTGATACATAATCACTCCAAAAGCCTATCTTGGAAGTTAGTGGACATGTATAGATTTCAGGCTTTGTATAGCTTACCAGTAGGTTACCTACGGGAAAGATGGGACACAAGCACAGATGGGAAACATGCCTGCAACAATGCCATACCAACTTGCATGTGTTAACCTAAGGCTTTGGAATGCTGAGCAAGGCTATTGGTGCCCCCATGGTGCCATTTGTAGGCAGGTCTCAGAGGTGAATCTCACCTCCATGAATTGCGCAATAGCGGAATCAATGAGGGTTAAACTACTCAACACCGGGGGTAGTACTCACAACATGCACGCACTCACAGCACCCCTCCGTATGGACAACATCTTCGTCTGTTCTGTGACAGGGACCAGTATAAGGCTCCTGTGAGCACACTGGCACTACCAGACTACAACCCATAACACACATTTCAGCCACTGAACATGGACTGGCACAGACATGGAGGGGGTGTATCCATATTCATCGGGGATACCTACACCTCCAAGTTAGTGGGGCAGCATGATACCTCTGTGATCATCCATGTGCAGGTAACATCAGCCACGACTGCAATGCAAACTGTTAGCTGCTACAGATAACCCTCCATGTCCCAGGAGCACCACTACAACTATCTGGAGACAGTGGTAAACATGACAGTCCTACCAGACACCATGCTATTGGTCAATGTCAGCTACCTTACACTTAAATGGATAACCTACTCGAGTATTCACTTCCAGGCCCAGCACTTCCTGGGATTTATCACCTCTTATGGCCTGTATCAGTTGGTAGATGGACTAGCCAGAGGTGAAAACATACTAGAAGTGGTAATCACTGACATGTGCAACAGATGCACTACAGCAGAGGTAAACTGGCCACTGTTTAGATCTGACCATGAACTATTCACTGATGATTTCTACTCTCAACCATCTCCCCCACAAAAGGAACACACAGTGGATACCTTTCCTACAGCTAAATTCAAAGTACTAATGACAGAGGTGGGAGGGTTCACAGCCCCCATGCTCAGGGATGACACTGCTCAAGATACAGACAGAATTACAAATGCACTCTATAAGCACCTACTAAGATGTATGGGTCGCACCATCAATGGTAAACCAGGACTCGCTACTCCTACACAAGGACACCAGTCTGCTGAACCCCTGCATTATACAGGCTATACAATAGAAGTAGGACAGTAGTCCAGAACAATAGCAAATCTCAAGACATGCAGATGTCAGTGACCAGTATTAGCAAGACACTTATGTTACTCATGTAATCATCAAAGGCTGACATCCACAGGTAAATAAACATAGATTCAGAATATGACCAAAAAGGCTTCTTTGGCTATGTCAAGGATGTGAGCAGTAACACACAGATTTGCACTGTGCTGATGCAATATTGCACTGAATATACTGACCCTACTGATATCACCAACACATGATGATACATTTGGAGCAGGCTTCCCCCTACAGGACCCACAACAATACCCAAAATGTACAGTATCCCAGATATCTGTGACATACAGGTGGTAATGGCCCTTTCAAATGGCATGACAGAGCATCAATGGAGGTAGATGGTGTCCCAGACTGCATCTTGCAGACACTACAATACAAAGGGACCCCTCGCCTAATATAGCAATTTAACATCAGCCTCTACACAGGCTACATGGCCATTCACTGGTGCATGGCAACATCTATTCCACTCCACCAAGGTGGTGACACAACTGACCATGGAAACTACCACCCCATAAGTCTGGGTAGCCTTACCTGCGCGGCTATGGAGTGCATCCTCATGGCACTCATTAACATAGACAATGGTAACCTCCAGACACTTGACCCAACCCAGGTCAGTTTGATTGAGTGCAGATCATGCCTACTCAAGCTGTTTGACATCTTACAGTCACCTAGACTTTAGGTGTGGGGTGTGGTAGTTCACACATACTACCTGGACCTCGCCAAGGGTTTTGACACCATTCCCCACTCAGGTATTATTTCTACACTCACCAGCCACTGCATACACCCATACATCACAGGTTGGTTTGCCAACAGGCTTACACATAGAACCCACATGGTAAGCCTAGCAGCCTCCAGGTCCAACTCTTGACCAGTCACAACTGGTGTCCCACAGGACTCAGTCCTGGGACCCCTACTGTTTGCCATATACTTCTCAGAGGTACGGCCTAATACAGGTGGACAACAGCAGACCGTATTTGGCAATTACTGCAGACTGGGAGCCATAACTGACAGTCCAGCTGTCACAGATGTCCTTCAAGGGGCCTCACATAGACCAACACAGGGTGTCAGAGTGATGGTCTCCAGTTGAAGGCCACATACTGCATGGCCATTCCATTTTGGGAAACTACACACACACACACATATTAACACATGAGTGGCAGACACTATAATTCAGATGACATAATGGGTATGTGGGGACTACATTACATAATGATATCTCCTTTGACAGTCATATATGCGAAGTAGTTAGGGCATCCATCTATGTAGGCCATCTGATTACTTAAAGGTATGCATATAAACAGTCTTAGGTTATTGTGCCCCTTTACTCATCACTCATCAATCCCATCATTGAGTATGAGAACCCATTTTGGATGTACCTCAGAAGACACATCCAACAGCTGGAAGGGCCACGATCGCACCTCGCAAAGAGGGCTAATGCCCTCAGGCATGTGTCCTATGATGCCAGACTGCATAAACTCTTGCATTACTCAGTGGCATCTCGTTTACTCAGAGATGATATTTGCTGGCCAACAAAGCCGTGTCCAAGTCATGCTTAATGGATATGCTCCACCTATTGGAATTCATGTTACAATGAGCCACACACAGTAATGAGCTACACCTTGCCACAACCATAACTGGAAGAAGCTGGAGTGACAGATTCCTGTCACGGGTACTCCCCATGATTTGGAACTACATCCCCAATTACATTATATGGACCCTCTCACTAACACTCCAGGGAATCCTTGCAGAGTGGGTGGGGAACAGTGGATACACCCCAGGGTTCACACAATTGGCTTTGCTCCACAGAGGGACAGCTAGTTAATCAATGGGGTGGTGACAGCAAACACATTTTGGCTATGTTTATGAATGGCCTCGAGCAGTTAGGCATGTACCTACCTATGCACCTATAACCCTATACATACTGTATTGACACATGCTGATAGCTTAATTTACTGTTCAGGTATTGACTTACCTTGTGACAAAGGCAGTTGTGTGTACAATAGTTGAGGGCTGCCTATTAAGGATGCACACAGTAGACCACCTATACATGACAATTTACAGGTGGTCATGTGTGTGTGCCATCCGTGTTTGCTGTGTGTGCAGGTTAAGAAGGGTGTCAGTCTGTAGGTGCCTACACTGCCAGTGTGTGTGCTATACATTCCCTCTTTGCCAAGGCATGGGCATACTGGACATGCCTCCATTTGCCTATTGGGGCTGGCACAGGGTGTTCATGGCCTGAGTCCCTCTGTGCCTGTGGGGCCCTTGACAATGGTGGTGAGCTGTCAGGGCCTTCACTATCCTGTCCATGCTGCAGCTGTTACCACAGGATCATATTGTGTAGCATGACACATACTATGAAGATGTGAGTACACGTCCCTAGAGAGTACTGCAAGGCTCCACCAGATATGTCCAAGCAATGGAACCATGATTTCAGCATCCCAAACACACACTCTATGATGATTCTGGTTTCTGCGTGCTCCTCATTATGGCGTTCTTGCAAGGGTGTGTGTGCATTTCTGATGGGAGTCATCATGCACGGTTCCAGTGCATAGCCAGCATTCCCCACCAGGTGTCCATATGGGATGTCCCCCCTGACAAATACCTGATACAGCTGTGAGGCATGCCAGATGTGGGAGTCGTGATAGCTTCCAGGGCTGCCAGCGCACACATCCATGATAATGCCTTGGGCATTGCACACTACCTAGCAGTGGATGGAGGGGTATCCCTTGCTGTTTATGTAGTGCCTACACTGCGCACTGGGTGGTATCTTGATGTGTATGTGCATGCAGTCTATTGCACCCAGTACCTTCACATGACATCTTTCACATGATGGAAGAGATGCATATTGCTGGCCAACTCCTCCTGCATTCGGGGGAAGTATATGTGCTCATTGGCATGTGGTGACATGGCATCCAGGAACTGGTGGAGTACCCTGGATGCTAATGCCTGTGTGATCCCCTTGATATCCCCAGTTGACCTTTGAAAGGTACCTGTGGCTAGTATTCTCAAGCTTACACATACCTTCGTGTCCACTGGGATGGGTTCCCATCTGTTATTTCTGTATCTGAGGCGTGGCTGGCACAGCTCAACTAGTTACTGTATGGTGTCCCTGTCCACCCTGTAACGCTCTACTATCTCCAGTTCATGTAGCCCTGGCAGGTTACCCTGGGTCTGAACATTCTTCTTCTCCTCCAGTGCCTGGGATGGTTGTCAGCATCATACTCCATGCCCCTGTCAGTCTCCGACACATGCTGGTGAATCAAAGCTATGGCAGCTCCTAACATGCACATATTAAAAGTTCCCCGTCTGTCTACACCAATGGTACAGAGTGTCTGGGAATACACAAGTGTGTGTGAGGTGCTTTCACACTTTATACTATTGTGCAATAGATGCTGCTGGTGTAATTGGGTGTGTATGTGCAATTCCAGCTGCAGGGTATCTTAATTATGGGTTTTACAGCAGGTACTGCTATTGTGGAGCCTTTGGTGATGAATTACGCTTGGCTGCCATGATTCATCTCTTGCACTTTACTTCACTTTTCAACCCGATTCCCCTACCATTGTCAGGCATGCATCCAGCTGCTGGCTGTCTTGTTTTGTACTTTCCCAACCAAGGATTGTGTAGCGAAATGTGTTATGTAGCTGATCTACTGCAAGTTTGCTTTGTTCTGCTGTGACAGTTCTCTTTTCTTTGCAGTACAGCACCTCCCCTTTCCTGTTCTGCAGGTAGCTGCTAGCAGCCTTGTTAGCTGTTGTCAATGGCCCACTGTGAGTTCCTAGGTGTTAATTACTCATTTGTACTCCAATTACCATGCAGCAGCATTTCCTTATTGTCTTCCCATATCCTTCCTGTTTCAGCTGTGGTGCGTGCCACTCACAGCCATTTACTGGGTTTTGAGTGTGTTTTCATCCATGTTCACATGCACTTTTGGTTACCTTGTGTGCTCTCAGCCAAGCAAAGCTATGGCTACTTCCACACCACTATCCTGCGACCTTGCTTAGCAACAGGCAACCCAGATTAGCAATGCTCCAATGTGCTTACAGCTTAGGTGGTGCACCCCTCTCTTGATGTCATCTTTATCTCCAGACCACACCTCGGTGTTGTACCTCTACTCTCTGAGGTACATCCTTATGCCGGTGGGGATTTTGCGATTCAGTATTACTTGTCTCATTTGCATGGCATTGACTACTAATTCCTAGTTACCACGCAGAACACTGCCACAGACGCTTAGCAACCCTTGCGCCATGGTTGTGGTGTAGCATGTGTGCCATTGACTATTATGGGGAATTCATGAAATGTGTTACATTGCTGTCTTATTACATATAAATATATTTTCATTGTGATCCCGTTTGTGCACCGATGCACTGTGATTTTACTTTGCGCATCATGCACCAACTTCAAAACTTTATTAAAAGCGCACCTAAAAACATGCTGGCTATGCCCTTGCTACTCCCACTCTAATATCATCCACCCCATCCAACTACTACCTTTCTTTCCACTCCACTAACTACCTTGATTATAGCAAGCTCAGATGCTCATAAGCCTAGTACTTATTATACAGCAAGAACTTCTCACTGTTACATTTGTTAATGCCTATTATGTACTTCTCAGATAAAGATTCTAGTTGTCTACTGATGTACTATGTTCTTCATCTGTAAATATGTTGTAAGTAATTTCTATGTTAAATTGTTAATCGCTATGTAATCCAATGTAACTACTGTCTGTTTATTTTACTGTGGAGCTTTTCTCCCCGGGCCTCCGCTGAAAATGGACCCACGTCCAGTCGGACACTCCCGATCAACAAATTTAAATAAATAAATAAATAAATAGTGTGGCCATGACATTAAATGTTCTTTTTTATGTGTTGTGCATGTTTTTTATGCCAATGGCTATATATTTAGCCATTGGCATGTATTAACCGTATAATACGTGAGTTTGGTCTGCTGTCATGGCTCCGATTTTATGTTTGAAAAAATGTAAACAGTTTTTTTGGTTTACATTTCTGCATGCTTACAGTACGCCTCCACCACTTCATAAATCGCTATATACCTTCATTTGCATGCTACACTGCTGCGCATGGGGTAATTAGCATACATGCACTGGGAGCTGCGCAGCTGTGGCGTATGCTGGTAGTGCACATGGAAACAGTTCGTAGCTGAATCGCTCGGCGGCCATATTTGGCATTAGATCGCCGACGCTACACCTTCGCCTGGCACAAGCTTCATGAATCCCGGGGATTGTCTTTCACAAGCCACAGCATTTTAAATTCCCAAACCAATAACTAAATAGAAATGCCAATTTGATAGTTAACTCTCTTTTTAATACAAGATTCAATGCATTCATCCACTTAGTTCAGGACTTCGTAAAAATATCACACGCTTAGTAAATGACCCATTCATATTCAACCTTAAAAGGTCATGTGATCTTACAATGTGTCACTGGCAATGCAACCTTAAAAATATCAGGTCATTTTATGATGTCTCATGTGACAGTTCAGTACTTAGTTGCAGAAAATGTAAAAAATAAATAAATAAATAATACAGAAAAAAACTTACAATATCCAAACCGTCATACATTAATGTTATGGTGTTTAAATGATAGCACATTTTAACCTTTGAATTTAAGTGCAGTTCTCTAACAGTTTAGCTGGTTGTAACCTTAAAACATGGGATATTGGTGGGGTGTGGCTTATATATGGTGAGCAATTAGCATTGATCTTTTGCTCTGCTTCTTTTTTAACATTTCTGGCAAGATTGTTTTCATCAAAACTCATCTGATTCTATTCAAAGTTGCTGGCTATATTATTAATTACTTTTTCTATAAATACATCTAAGAAAAATCAAAATTTGTTACTATTTTTATTATTTTTTTGCCTGTCAAAGTAATATTAAGGACTTCTCTTTATTCATAATAAGCATCTCTAAATCTGCCTCTCAGGACACTTCTATGAAAAAGGACCTGCAGTCTATTCTCATCAGCATTCATAACCTATCTCTCAAAATGGATAGACTAGGTAATAAAACAGACAATATAAAGGAAGAGAGTAAAGAAACAAACATATTAAGTGAAGTTGTCAAACAGCAGACTTTATAGATTTCTGGTATAGAAGATGCAATCAAGGATTTAGATGCTAGGGTAGCTGAGAATGTAAATCATATGGAATTTGTTCTCAAACAAAATATTTTATTCTTGGAAAAATAGAGGGCTTGGAGAATAGATTCAGAAGAAACAACATTAGATTATATGGTATCCCAGAAAAGTAAGAAGGGGAAAATATGGTCCAGTATTTAAAATCTTAGTTACCAAAAACTTTGGTCTCATTCAAAGCCTTTTGTTTTGGTACTGAATGACTTCATAGATCCATTTCAAACTATTGTTTAAAAAAAAATCCTCCATATCCAAGGTCAGTAATTCTTAAATTTCTTCCCAGTCAAGATAAAGACCACCTGGACAAACTGTCCTGTCAAAATAAAGGACAGTAGTATTAGATTTGATAATGCTTATTGTTTGGATATTATGTTAAAAAGAAAGTTTTGTGTACCTCTGATAAAAAATGCTGAAGAAACTCATCATCGAACACATCTTATTTTCCCCTGCAAAAAAAGAAATATTTTTACCTGATGGCTAGAAAATGTTTAACCCTTTAGATGCTGCATTAGAATATATTCAGAACAATAAACATATTGACAGAATAGAAGAAATGAACTGGAGTTTAAATTCTTTGATAAAAAATGCTACTAGAAATTGATGGTCAACTATGGACAAAATTAATAAAAAGCTGAGAGACAAGGGGATAAGTTAAATATTTTAAAATTGCTATATGATTTTATTTTTCTTTGTATTGCAATACTTAAAACATTCATAAGGACATTTCGTAGCATTAGGTACATTTCTTCACTATCCCCCCCTCCTTTTTATATGTTTGGTGTGATTTGCAGTGGGTAAAAGTGATGATATGATGCTGGTAGCTGCAATAATATATTATTTCTCATTTCTGTTATGTCCTCATTTCTCACTTCTATTTCTATGTCCTATATGTTCTATATCTTTTTCGCTGTGTGTATTGTTTGTCTTGTATGTCATGTCAACTTTACATCTGGGTATTTGTGACTTTGAAATAGAGTTGACAGAACTTGTGATATGGGGATGCTTACTGAAATGGGCTAATTGCAGCACTTGTGGTGCTCGAGTTGCTTATTTTGGATGGTGCGCTTTTTTAAATAAGATGGTGTCATCAGATTTATTGATGTAATCAGATATTTTGTGGGCTATTGGTTGGTGTCTAACAGATTTGTGACACTTCTCATTTGAAGTATAGCTTTAGCATTGTATTTTTGTCTGTTCGACTGACTGACTATATTGTCGCTCAAATCATCCTGATATTTCTTTTTAAATTTTAGTGTGGTCATGGGCCTTTTAAAACTGAATGTTAGTTCATTCTGCATTTTAGAGCTGTATTTAATTTGCAAGGGTCTGTCTGCTTAAATGACCTTTGACATTTAACATCAATCCAGATGTTAATGATGCAGAATGTCTGAACAGGAGAAATACACAAGTTTCTTAACTTTTATTATTTCATAAGTTACTACATTCAGTTATAGTTGTGTATTTTGATTTTTCCCTTCTAGGTTTTTGATGTACTATCACTTATATTTTAAGTTAAGTTTTCTGTTTATTTTTCAGATATTTTAATTTTGAATAAGAGTACAAAACATTTTTGATGAACATCTCCCATTGAAGCTTATTAATATTTATATTATTAATTTGTTTTTAAATGTTTAGATATTTATGTCTATATTCTCGTCACTTTCTATTGAGTGTATAGAATAATATGTGTTGCATTTTTATTTTTTTAATATTTACATTGAAATTTTGGTTTGAGAGGGAAAGTAAATTAATATTAATATATATATATATATATATATATATATATATATATATATATATATACGGATCCCATTCATTTAGTCGAATTTCATTTGGTCGAAAGTGATTTCAGGCAGTACACTTCACAAAAAGCTCATTTCACTGAAAGCTCATTTGGTCGAATTTCATTTGGTTGAAAATGAAATATAGCCCCTGCCCCACTGCAGTGCGACCCTGGAGTGGGAATATTAAGCAAGGGGGGGTGTGGGGGGCTCCCACATTTTGCAAATAGTTTTTACTGAACATATATATATATATATATATATATATATATATATATATATATATATATATATATATATATATGTCAATGTATTTTTAATGGATGCAGCTTAATATAACACTGAATACACTACAATTATGTAGGGGGATACACACCTCCCTTACTTAATATTCTCACTCCAAGGTCGCACTGCAGTGAGGCAGGGGCTATATTTCATTTTTGATCAAATGAAATTTGACCAAGGGAGCTTTCAGTGAAATGAACTTTCATTAAAGTGTTCTGCCTGAAATCATTTTCGACCAAATTTAATTCAACCAAATAAAGTAGACCCATATATATATATATATATATATATATGTGTGTGTGTGTGTGTGTGTGTGTGTGTGTGTGTGTGTGTGTGTGTGTGTGTGTGTGTGTGTGTGTGTGTGTGTGTGTGTGTGTGTGTCTAACAGTTGTACATGAGGATGGAGGAGCTATCCACTAGTGTTGTGTTTGATCCTCTCCCCTCCAATGCTTAAAAGTGCAACTTTGAGAAAGTCACATAAGCAGTCTTTCTTTACTTTCTAAATTTGAAAGAGGTTTACAGATACTATTGCTCTATTCTGTAGCAGCAGTTTATTAACAAATAAATAAATTAAAACATATTTACTCTTTTATAATGGTTTTCGTAATAGTTTAAAGTTAGTATAATTTTAATTGTAATTAGTCCAAGCAGTTTTTAATAGTTCTTCCTAAAATTGCACATTATCCTTACAGTTATTTGTTATTTTTATAGTTAGAAATAGTTAGAATGTTAAATTATATGTATGCATTTATATATATATATATATATATATTATGCTTGTGTCTTTCGGCTTTTCCCAGTTAGGGGTCGCCACAGCGGAACTCCGGTCCGCTAATGATTGGCAGTAGAGTTTTAAGTGCTGGCTTGCCGGGACTAATGCACAGCCTTCAATGAAGGAATGCCCATTCATGCATGTTGCCACACAGAAGATGCTCTAACTGAGAATCGAACGGGCAACGTCTAACTGTGAGGCGACAACACTACCGCAGCACCACCACCGCAGTATAGATATATATATATATATATATATATATATATATATATATATATATATATATATATATATATATATATATATATATATATATATAATTTCATATTTAATTTAATAGTTCTAAGAAAAGTTTGGGCAAAAGTGATGAGACTTGTTGAATACGGTATAACTAAGTGTAATATAACAATGGCAAAACAATATTTATCTTATCGTCTGGAAGCTGTTTTCAGATATGGCAATGCATTCATAGTATTATAAATCATTGATATTAGTCCTTGTAATGTTTTATAGGGCAGCCACAGTGGTGCAACAGCTAGCTTTGCCAACTCACAGCAAGAGGTTTTCCGGTTCGATCCTTGGCTGGTGTGCCTTCTGTGTGGAGTCTACATGTCCTCCCTGTGGTCATGTGGGTTTGCTCCAGGTGCTCCAGTTTCCTTCCAAAGACTTTGCTGTAGCTGGATTGGTCCCTCTAAATTGGCCCTAGGCATGAGTGTGTGCATGTGTGTGCCTTCTGTGGAAGATTGGGCACTGGGCTGGCAACTCGACACCATAAAACTCCACTGCCAATCATGAGCAGATAGATGATCCACTGTGGCAACCCCTACCTGAGAGAAGCCGAAAGAAAAAGAAGTACTCCTTGTAGTGTTTTCATAAATATATGTGTGTGTGTGTGTGTATGTATGCATTTATTGCTTTAATTACTTAGCACAGATTCCTATAGATAGATACGGTAGCGAGATAGCATTTATTTGCTTTTACTGTCTTCCTTTTATGAGGTACAAGGCTATTTGGGATATTTGAAAATATTGTATTGGATTAATTACAATACTGTCAGTATAACAGTCTTGCACTTAAGAGTAAGGCAAGCTTCAATCAAGTGCATACACAAGCATGATGAAAAAGCAAGAGTAATGCATTTATATAGGGGTGTATCCCCAATACTCCCTTACTTATATATTAACATTTATAAGTTTTGCCTTCAAATTTAATGCTCAAATTGTCTTATAAAGATCATTTTTTTTTCTCTTTTTTTTCTCTCTTGATTTCTGAATGCCGTATTACTTTTTTGCTTCATCCTTAGTGTTGGGTTGGCATAATGATTAAGATTTTGTCCTCACAGACACGAGGGACAGGATTTGATTTTTCAGGTTGGGGGTGGCATAATGGTTAAGGTGCTTACCTTACAGACAGATGGTACAGGGCTTGATTCCCACTTTTAAATGGTTGAGGCATAGGTATAATGGTTAAAGTGTTTGACTCACATACACAAGGTACAGTGTTTGATTCTCAGCCTAGTAATTAGCTATGAACTTATCTGTGAGGGAGGTTGGTTTAATGGTTAAGATGTTTATCTCACAAACTTAAAGTACAGAGTTTGATTCTTACTTTTGGGAGGGAAATTGGTTAAGCTTAAAATGGCCCACAAGGGCAACTTGTCTAGTATTTACCTATTAGTGTATTAATAAGAGAAGTTTAAGGTCGTTGTTTAATATATATGAGTTATTATCACATTCTATTATACATTATAGAAACATTAAGTTATTTATTTCCAGTTTGTAGGTTTTAATTATATTGTGTATTATTAACTATTAATATTTGTATGAGTATTCTTTTTATTTTTTATGCTCTTATAAGTATTCCTTCTAAGAAGCAGACACATTTGATTGATATGCAGTTTTGTTAATGGTGATGTTGGAGAATAGTTTGTATTAAATGATAGTGTGTTTGTTTTTAATTATTTTAATGTATTTAATAATTGTTTCAGTTGTTTTGTCTAGAACAAGATGTTCTAAACGTTTGCTTTCATTACTAATTCTCATCTATTATTTTTTAGTTGTCTTTTTATATTTTAGATGTACTACCCATGTTTGTAAATAAATATTAATGGTTTAAATCCTTTAAAGAGGGTAGTTTATTTAAATATTTAAGACTACATAATGGTCATATAGTCTTTTTACAAGAAACTCATTGACTTGACAATGACAACAACAGATTGATCTTGAAGGAATATTCAATTTTGGCTAGGTATCAATTTAAATATAAAAGAACAGGAACAGTGATTTTGTGGAAGAATTCATGTGTGATACCTAAAGTAATTGATACTTATTTAGATAAAATAGTGTGTCATGTCTTGTAGTTGATGAAATCAATAATACAATTTATGATTTTGTTAGTTTTCATTGGATTCCAGGAGGTAGAGATAACGTTTCAAAAAATGCCTATATATTATAATTTCTTATATGAAAGGGAATGTTGTTATAGCTTATGATTTTAATTGCTTTTTTTTTAGAAAAAGATTATACTTCTGGAAATAAATCTAAAATTTCATCATCAGCTAAACATTATTTTTTACTGATTCTGAACTACAGTAATTATAATCATTACACTTATAGATTTGAAACTCAAACTAACTAAGGTTTTTAGTTCTAACACTTTGCTCTCACATGTTAGAGACATTTCTATAGTTTCTTGCCCTCTAGCTGACCATGTTATTTCCTTTAATCTTATATTAAAATCAAACAGCATAATATATTGCAATATACTCCCAGCATACAGTGTTAAAATTAAAGGTTTTAAAGAATGGATTTTAGATGCGATACACATTTTTTTAGAAATAAATGATAATGGAGAAGATTCAGATGTCATCTTGTGCAATTCATTAAAAGTTATCTAATGGAAAATTACTAACTGGCACATTCACAAAAGAAAGGAATGGAATAATGACCTTCACATATTACAATCCAAAATAGATAATATATTTGATATACCAAAAAATAATAATAATTTCAACAGTGCTTTTATTACAACCTTTAATAATTCCAGCAAAAGAATTGCTGATGTATTATTTAAAAATTAGGTTGTAATTTTGAGCAACAATGATATAAGACAATGCATTGGAGAGAAACCAACTATTGTTTATAGGAAAGGAAAATGTCTTAATAATATATTAGAAGCAACTTCAAAAGGCCTCTACAATGGGAGTATGAAAAAAATGTGGCTCTTGTCACTATTGCCCATATATTCGGAAAGAGTGTATTTTCAACATTAACAATGTGATTGTTAGGTTTAATAAAAAAATGTTCTAGTAACACAGAGAAAGTTGTTTATTGTGCCTTCTGCATGAAGTGTCCCTGTTTCTATGTCAGGAAAACTAAGAGGAAATTAAAAAAATGCATATATGAACACCTAAGGGACTTAAGAAATAAGAAGGACACAAATGCATTGTCTAAGCACTGTATGGAATTCAATGACCACACCTTTAAATTTGTTGTCTTAGAAGTTCTTGAGCCAGATAAAAGAGGTGGTCCATGGGCATTATATCTAGAAAAACAAGAAACAATGTGGCAACTTAAAAACAATGCCACACAGTGGCCTGGTTTAAATGATTCATTTTCTTCTTATGCTTCTTAAAATTAAAAGCTATGTAAAGATAAAAACCCAAGGGAAAAGTGAAATATGTGTTATTCTAAATATTATAAATGTTTAAGTGTTTTTATTCTCAGACATTGTCTGGTCCATGGTTAATTGGTTAGGTAAAATGTTTAAAATACTTCTATACATATCATCTTATTCAGACATATTTTAATTAATACTTTAATTGGTCTTGAATAGCTATTTTAACTAGTTATTAAAATATTTAATAGATGTTCAGTGTTTGCATAGATTTTTGCATTATAGGAAGTTGGTTGGTCAATTTGTGTAGTTAGAGGGCATGCCTATCAATGTTCTTGCATTTAAAAATAAAGTTTGAGTAGTAAAAAGGTGTTTTGAAGAAGTCTCTGATTTGATAATGACTAAACACATGAAAAAACTAAAATAAAACAGATGAAGATAAACAATACGGCCCACAGGTGGAGTCCAAAAAATTCTGTCCTTTATTATGATTTGACAGATTTATTATGATCTGATTTGATAGAGACAAAAGCGGTTAACAAGTTATTTTTTTAAGATTGTGTTTTCCTTGGTGTTTTTAACAAGACTGCTTTTTGGAATAAAATGGCTTTTCAAAATATATTGTGGCTCTCCTGCTGTGCTGTGCCTTGCTTTAGTATCCAGTTGTATGTTTCTGCATTTTCTACATTGATTTTTTTCTAGATTAATCATAGTTTCATGGTTAAAAAAAAAAACTTTGAGAAAGGACATGCTATGAATCATTTTTCGAATGGACGTATGTTGAAGTGTGGTATGTGTCGATACTGTCCCTTTATAAAGGAAGGAACAGTATTTATGATCAATAACACTAAGATTCATATCAAAAATAAGTATAACTGTAACTCTGAACATATTATTTATTGTGCCCTCTGTAACCTATGTGATTGCTTTTACACTGGGAAAACTGATAGAAAATTTAAAAATAGAATATATGAACATTTGTATGAAATAAGAACAGGCAAAGAGACAAATGTTTTGTATAAACATACCTCAGAGAACAGTGACCACGTGTTTAATTTTTTTGTTATTGATGGTGTCATGATGGATATCAGGGGAGGTGCATTGTCTGCCTTACTAGAAAAGAGAGAATTATACTGGCAGCTGTTATTAAATGCGAACAACTGGCCAGGTTTAAATGAATCCCTCTCTATTAATTCCCTTTTAAAATTGAGAGCTTTAAACAGATGATTATTTATATATGTATATATTTATTTATATATTTATTCATTGCTCTTTTAAAAACTTGTGAAGTGGATGATCTTTTTTTATACATTTTCTATATGTTTTTATATCTATTAACGTTTATTTATTTAACATTTTGTCATTGACATCATGGTTTGTATTGCCCTTTTAAATTTTTGCTACTTAGGGGGAGTGGCTATTATCATGTGAAGCACCAAGGGAGTCTTTAAAATGTGTTCTGTGCTTGATTTTAATTTGTCTGATGAAGTTCTTTTGTTGAGGACAAAAGTGCTTACCAGCTTTCTATTGTCTTACAATAAACTTTTTTGCTTTACTTTGTGGACTACCAGCATTTTCTACAGCATCAATATGCCAGTGGTTTTATTGTGGAGTGTTTGGTTCACACACTTCTGCAGTTTGGTCACCAATATATATATATATATATATATATATATATATATATATATATATATATATATATTTATATATATTCTGTCATATACTATTCAATGTAATTCTAAGCTACCGCTTTCATTTATGTATGAAAACTTATCATTATCTGTGTAATTTGTTGAATGCTCCTGGCAAGTTTATTGTTAAGACAATATAAAGCTGGTAAGCGCTTTCGTCCTCAACAACAAAATAACTTCATCAGACAAATTAAAATCAAACACAGAACACATTTTAAAGACTCTCTTTGTGCTTCACATGATAATAGCCACTCCCCCTAAGTAACAAAAATTTAAAAGGGCAATATAAACTGTGATGTCAATGACAAAATGTTAAATAAATACATTTTAATAGATATAAAAAATATAGAAGATGTATAAAAAAGATCATCCACTTCACAATCTTTTAAAAGAGTAATGAATAAATATATCAATAAATATATAAACATATAAAGAAATAATCATCTGTTTAAAGCTCTCAATTTAAAAAGGGAATTAATAGAGAGGGATTCATTTAAACCTGGCCAGTTGTTTGCATTTAATAACAGCTGCCAGTATAATTCTCTCTTTTCTAGTAAGGCAGACCATGCACCTCCCCTGATATCCATCGTGACACCATCAATAACAAAAAAATTAAAAGTGTGGTCACGGTTTTCTGAGGTATGTTTATAAAAAGCATTTGTCTCTTTGCTTGTTCTTATTTCATACAAATGTTCATATATTCTATTTTTAAATTTTCTATCAGTTTTTCCAGTGTAAAAACAAACACATAGGTTACAGAGGGCACAATAAATAATATGTTCAGAGTTACAGTTATACTTATTTTTGATATGAATCTTAGTGTTGTTGATCATAAATACTGTTCCTTCCTTTATAAAGGGACAGTATCGACACATACCACACTTCAACATACGTCCATTTGAAAAATGATTCACAGCATGTCCTTTCTCGAAATTTTTTTAAAAATTTCTACCTTTTTTAAAAATAACAGTAGGTTGTTCATCAATATGTGTTCTGATACTTCAGTCATGTGTTAGAATTGACCAATTTTTACTCAAAATATGTTTAATATCAGGACTATCAATCGTGTATGTAGAAATGAATGAAGTATTATAATCTGTTCCTGTACAGAGTTTAGGGGTACAACATTCACTGTGTGTGTTGCATCCAGTGAAACCTCAGATAAAAGAGGTATATAAAAATTTCTTTCTCTCTTATTTACTACCTCAAAAAGGACATCATTGACAAGTCTCAATGGGTAGCCCCTCTTTAAAAACATATTAATTTATTTATTTATTTTATTTTACATTTGTTAACTGGGATGGTCCGACTGGATACATGTCCTTTTTCAGCGGAGGCCCGGGGAGAAAAGCTCCAACAGAGTTATCTTGATAATTAGGTACAGTAAATGAGCTGAAAGAACTTAACAAAAACATAGGCTATTTACATACAAGTACAAGACTGCCATTACTATTTCTGAGATTACTACAAATGTAACATTAATAACATATTAGCAAGGACGGTAGGGAGTATAATGACATAGAGTTAGACAGGATACATATTTCTTTATCACAGTATACAAAGTACTTATCATCTTAGCTAGTTGTTTATGTTTTAGTTAATGGCACAGAGCTAGTCTGGGTTTGAGCAAGGAAATAGCCAGTGTGACTTGAAGTGGAGTTTTAGACTATTTTGAATTGACTTAGAGAAGTTGCAAGCGTGATGTTATTTGGGAGAGAGTTCCATATTTTACCAGTGGTGTTGGCAAATAGCGCGTCACCACCTAGGTTGAGAGATTTAGTTGTTTGGACAAGGAGTCTGTTTGCTTAGCGAAGGCAGCTTAGATTGGAGTAGGGAGTCATTAGGTTTTTTAGTGCTGGGGTATTCTCAGGTTGTTTAAGGATTTTGAAGGCCTCTATGAGTTGGGACTGGTGAAGAAGGTGTAGAATTCTATCCATCCAAGCTTTTTCAGGTTAGTACAGTGGTGTGTTCTGTAGGGTAGGCCTGTAACGAACCTGGCAATGTGATTAAAGCAGGATGAGAGCTTGGCCAGATCAGATTTGTTAAGGTGAGTGAGGACAGGAGAGGCATATAGTAGGGTAGAGAGAAGGTGTGAACAGGCTGTGGCTGCCCTGGTATTCGGGGTAAGGAAGGCTTTAATTCTATATAGGGTCCCAAGTTTCTTGTTGTCTGACTTAATGGCTTGGTTGATATGTATATCAAATCTGAGTTTATTGTCAATGTTTACTCCTAATAGCTTTGTATAGGTGTCTGGGGAGATGATGGTCCCATTATTGGATTTTATAGTCAAGTTTTCAGTCGGAGATCTATTGGTTGGGTAGAAGAGAAGTAACTTGGTTTTGTTTGGATTTAAGATCAGGAGATGGTTGGCAAGCTAGTTTTCGACTTTGGTGAAGCTATGTTGGGTGGTAGTTAGTAGATTTGCAAGAGAGGCATTGGAACATATTATAGTCGAGTCATCTGCATATTGAATGCAGGTGGCTTCAGGGATGACTGTTTGGATGTCGTTTATGAAGACTGAAAAGAGGAGAGGTCCTAATATGGAACCTTGAGGAACTCCTATGGTATTTGGTAGTAGGCAGGAGAGCTTGTTTTGCCATATTACTGCTTGTTGTCTCCCAGTGAGGTAAGCTTGAAACCAGTCAAGGGCTGGAGTATCTAGATACAGGGTTTTTAAAGTATATAGAAGTAACTGATGGTTTACCATATCGAAGGCTTTCGATAGGTCCAGGAAGAGAGCGGAGGATATTTTTTTTATTATTCCAGTTAAGATTAATGTTTTCAGTAAAAGAGGAGGGCAGTGGTTGTACTATGATGGGGTCTGAATCCATGTTGAGAGTCTGTGAGTAGTTTATTTTGGGTTAGATAGAGCATTAGTTGGTTGTGCATGCACTTTTCCATAATTTTGGCAAGTGGTGATAGTATGGCTATAGGTCTATAGTTGGATAGTTCTGTGGATGAACCTCCTTTGTGGAGTGGAATAACATAGGATATTTTCCAAATTGAGGGGATTGAGGCCTCAGTTATGGTTCTGTTAATTAGGATTGAGATAGGGTAGGCTACGACATCTGCAGCAATTTGCAGGTATTCAGCCGGCAGAAGATCAGCTGAAAGGGTGGTTGGCTTCAGTTTTTTCAAAAGGGATCTGATAAAGGATGTGGACACTGGCTGGAAGTTAAAAGAGAGTGGTGAGTCGGGTATAGTGTTTATAGAAGTGTGGGGAGGAGAAAGTTGGTTAGCTAATGACTGGATGGTTTCTGTGAAGAAAGTATTGAATGAATTGGCTATATCTTCTTGGCTCTTGTCAGAAAATGTTCCTGGGGTCGGAGTAGTGGATTTGCCTGGTTGGAGAAGTTTATTTATGCCTGCCCAGTACTTTTGAGGGTTATTCTAACCCAGTCCCAGTTTTTGGTCCTATGAGTGGGGTAAATAGTCTGATAGTGTAAGTAAGCAGATTGGAGTACAGGCTTGAAATTCAACATAAACATATACAGTTGTAAAATGTCTAATACAATTCAACATAAATAGGCATTTACAGTTGTAAAACACTTACTGGAGAGACACTGAGCCTTCATGGGGCCTGTAGCAGAGTGGATTGTAGTTTTACAAATGGTGCCTGCCACAGGTAATATTTATTAACTCTGGGATTGTCTTAAGGTAATAAACAGGGAAGGGGAGGGGAGAACAAGGGTGTGAGCAAGCAGTTCTTTGTACTGCTGCTAATGAGCCAAAGCAAGACAAGTATGTGTTAAGAACAATCACAATTGACCAAGGACTGCTCTGAAACTGTAAGTCTTGTCTTAATTTCTCAGGTGGAAAACCAGGATAACCTTGTATCAGTAGGCTACTGTGGTATAGTTTAAATAAACAAACACACAGTATTGATCAGTTATTGATACTATTTGCTAACAGAAGGGAATAAGAGAAAGTGGAAGATGTGTGTGTGTGTGTGTGTGGTGGTGGTGGTGGTGGGGCTGCTTACAGCCGAAGCACAGTGCTCTCCAGGGGAAAATGAAGATTGGCTCAAACAGTTAGACACATACTCAAAGTTAGCTGTAGCTGTTTGCAGACATTTCAGACCTGGACTGCACTTTTCTTATAGGAATGTTAAAGGTGGTACCGGAGTTGAACACTTAAGAGTGGTGTTAGGTTCAAAGTTAGCTGTAGCTGTTTGCAGACAGTTCAGACCCGGACTGCACTTTTCTTATAGGAATGTTAAAGGTGGTACCGGAGTTGAATACTTAAGAGTGGTGTTAGGTTCAAAGTTAGCTGTAGCTGTTTGCAGACAGTTTAGACCCGGACTGCACTTTTCTTATAGGAATGTTAAAGGTGGTACCGGAGTTGAATACTTAAGAGTGGTGTTAGGTTCAAAGTTAGCTGTAGCTGTTTGCAGACAGTTCAGACCCGGACTGCACTTTTCTTATAGGAATGTTAAAGGTGGTACCGGAGTTGAATACTTAACAGTGTATAAACATATATTTTAAGGTATCACATTCATCTAAAAAATCTTCTGAAAGTGGTACCATATGGGCAGCCTGTACAAACTGTCCCTTTAATAACAGCTTTTTTCTGTTTCTGAGGGTGGATGCTACTATAATGAAGTAGTGAAAAGGACAAGTAAACCAAAATGAGACTGATAATAAAAGCTTACATTTACTTTTAGAAGAGTTTGAATATTATTTATCTAAGATAAAACATTTACAAATGGACAATGTTTATTTTATAGAATGCCTCAAAGAAAAAAATGTATCTAAAGGGTTACAAATGTGGAGGTATCCTAGTGGCTTAAAATCTGATTCTGATTTTTTTTCTTGAATTAACTGTGTTATTTGATAAACATGGCTTTGACTATATGAAATTGATTGTATCTAAAAATGAACAAAATATTAATGAATTAATGGACAGAGCTACTGAACTGGATACAGCAATTTCTACACACAGACAGTATGCAGATTTTAGATGTGAGCATTTTAGCAGTTTTAAAAGTATAGATAATTTGAGTAACAATATAAAATACCATAAGATGAAAAGTTAAACAGAGACAAAATGGAGTATAGTAAGGCATTGCATACCCTAAACCCCCACCATCACAGGAATGGGGTAGCAAATATAATGTATCTGAAAATGGGATGGTAAGTACTAAGGATGTCCCCCAGACCCATTTTTCACATGACCAAGATGATGATGAATATTTTTAGATGAGGAAGAATACCCCCCTTTAAGATGTTCAGAACGTCTGAAAAACAAGACCCCCCCCAAGTGAACAACTTGAGGGGGGTGAATTATGTAGCCCATCCCCACAACAACAACCAATGGAACAGAGGGGGGGGGGTTGAACAACCACAAGGGTGGAGGGAACTTCTGCAACAGGAAATGGTCGAACAGAAAATAAGTTTTATGCTGAACAATACAGTCATTGATGATGTACAAGTAGTTGATAGTGGTGACCATTTTTTACCCCCTTGCTGTATTTTAACTAACAGCATGGGTGATTTTAAGGTTTATAATTTTTCAAACCTTGAATTTAATAAAAAACAATGTAATGTTTTTTTTTTTTTTTTTCTAAAGGGTTTACTTATGTCCCATGGCAATGTAGTAACATATCTCAAACCTTGATGGACCTGAAATTGTATACCCGTAAAAAAAATGTTAAGGTTTTATTTCAGAATTCCTTCCCTTTTCAACCCACCAGCTCATTATCTATATCGAGCACATATAACCCCCCTTGCACCCTATGATCACCCCATTTGAGAAAATATGTGAATTAGATATTAGGAGTGCACTTTCCACCTATTGTAACAGGGAGGGTTACAATATCCAAGACGGTATTCTTATAAAAGAAATGAATGGATTGCTTGACACAATCAGAATTATGAAACCCGATAAGGGTGGAGGGGGGTTGCTATTATGAACCTGGATGATTATAATAGAAAAGTGTTGTTCATATTGGAAGGAAAAGCATACAGAAGAGCATCCATCAGTGAGGTAAATGGTGCTTATTCAAAAATTAAAAATGAATTACAGGACCTATTTATTGATGGTTTTATTGATATGGACATTTTGAATTATTTGACTGTTATGTATCCTAAACTAGCAGTAATATTTGGTCTCCCAAAACTACATAAAAACATATCACAACCACCCATGTGACCCATAGTTGACTCTAGGGGGTCAGTTACGCAACCCCGGGCAAAATACTTAGATTTTAAGTTAAAGAAATTTGTGCAGCAAGAGTCACATATATGTAAAAACTCATGGAGCTTCTTAAAAGATATTAATCACATACCCTTTGAAGGCTCTTATATGTTAGTAACGGTTGATATAAAGGATCTTTATTCAGTAATTCCCCACCAGGAGGGGTTAGAATGGTTTAATGAATTTTTATATGAAAAGAAAATAAACCATTTTGATGTAATAATGTTTACCCAGTTGATGGAGACGGTCCTTAAGAACAATTTTATTTTATTTAATAAGGAGATTTTTTACAACAGGAAGGGGTAAGAATGGGTTCTCTGTTGGGTGGTCTTTATGCTAACATAGTGGTTTTACAGTGGGAGAAGAAATATTTGTTTCTTTCTGACTTTTACAAGCATGTTAAATATTACACAGAATTCCTGGACAACCTTTTTATTTTATGGGATGGTTCCTATGCCCTTATTAGTGATTTTATTAGATATTTAGATTCCACCACTTCATTTTTAAGATTTACGTATTCATTTAACTTACATGAGATAGACTTCCTTGATATTAAATTAATTAAAGATGACCAGAATGGTAGGTTTATATCTAAAATATATATCGAAAGGACACATATTTAAATTCACTACTTCATTATAGTAGCATCCACCCTCAGAAACAGAAAAAAGCTATTATTAAGGGTTAGTTTGTATGGTCTGCCCATATGGTATCACTTTCAGAAGATTTTTTAGATGAATGTGATACCTTAAAAGACATGTTTTTAAAGAGGGGCTACCCATTGAGACTTGTTAACGATGTCCTTTTCGAGGTAGTAAATAAGAGAGAAAGAAATTTTGATATACCTCTTTTATCTGAGGTTTCATTGAATGTTACACACACGGTGAATGTTGTACCCCTAAACTCGGTTTGTACAGGAAAAGATTATAATACTTCATTCATTTCTACATACATGATTGATAGTGCTAATACTAAACATATTTTGATTAAAAATTGGTCAATTCTAACACATGACTGAAGTATCGGAACACATATTGATGAACAACCTACTGTTATTTTTAGAAAAGGTAGAAATTTAAAAAAAAAACTTTGAGAAAGGACATGTTGTGAATCATTTTTCAAATGGACATATGTTGAAGTGTGGTATGTGTTTATACTGTCCCTTTATAAAGGAAGGAACAGTATTTATGATCAATAACACTAAGATTCATATAAAAAATAAGTATAACTGTAACTCTGAACATATTATTTATTGTGCCCTCTGTAACCTATGTGATTGCTTTTACACTGGAAAAACTGATAGAAAATTTAAAAATAGAATATATGAACATTTGTATGAAATAAGAACAGGCAAAGAGACAAATGTTTTGTATAAACATACCTCAGAGAACAGTGACCACATGCTTAATTTTTTTGTTATTGATGGTGTCATGATGGATATCAGGGGAGGTGCATTGTCTGCCTTACTAGAAAAGAAAGAATTATACTGGCAGCTGTTATTAAATGCGAACAACTGGCCAGGTTTAAATTAATCCCTCTCTATTAATTCCCTTTTAAAATTGAGAGCTTTAAACAGATGATTATTTATATATGTATATATTTATTTATATGTTTAGTCATTGCTCTTTTAAAAACTTGTGAAGTGGATGATCTTTTTTTATACATTTTCTATATTTTTTTTTATATCTATTAACATTTATTTATTTAACATTTTGTCATTGACATCACGGTTTGTATTGCCCTTTTAAATTTTTGCTACTTAGGGGGAGTGGCTATTATCATGTGAAGCACCAAGGGAGTCTTTAAAATGTGTTCTGTGTTTCATTTGAATTTGTCTGATGAAGTTCTTTTGTTGAGGACGAAAGTGCTTACCAGCTTTCTATTGTCTTACAATAAACTTTTTTCCTTTACTTTGTGGACTACCAGCATTTTCTACAGCATCAATATGCCAGTGGTTTTATTGTGGAGTGTTTGGTTCACACACTTCTGCAGTTTGGTCACCAATATATATATATATATATATATATATATATATATTCTGTCATATACTATTCAATGTAATTCTAAGCTACCGCTTTCATATATGTATGAAAACTTATCATTATCTGTGTAATTTGCTGAATGCTCCTGGAGCTTTTCTCCCCATGCCTTTACTGAAAATGGGCTCTGTACCAGTCAGAGTTTCCCGGTAAACAATTGTGAAATAAATTAATAAACTGAAATAAATGTGGATGTGTCCATGACCTCAGAAGTGGAGGAAACTTGTCCAGACATTTTGACAATGAGGGGACATCAGATAGTGGACAGAATGAGGCCTGTGGACAACAGACCCATGTTGAGACTGCTGCTGATGTTGAAAGTTTTCCACAACACATTGATACTGCCTATCACAGCAGATGTAGGCATGCAGCTGGTATGCATGGGCATGTGTTGGAGATTGTCTGCCTACTCTTACAGGCAAATGAACATTTCCAGCAACATCATGGATCTGATATTCATGCACTTTCCCATGACACAGATCATATTGCACACCAGCTGGGTGTACTGTATGAAGGACAACAGCACAGACGTAATGAGGTAATGGCATCACTGGCTGCACACAATGAAAGTACGTTATCTGTGTCATGGTCCATAGAATCCCTGGTCATAACAGTACTATAATAGCCCTGTAGTACAAGCAGGGTCCCATGTGTCCTGACTATGCTTAGCCAATTGATATGTGAGAAAAGGAGGAGTGTTCCCAGAACAAACCTTGCCCATTGAATATCGATGTCTATGCTCCAGTGTGCACACACTTCCACTGCTGGCCCATCTGCTGTAGGACTGGCAGTCATGATTAGACATTCAAATTGCAGTCATGCTTCTTCTCACAGTGTATCTCCATATGCTGACCTTACCCCATCAGTTTTCTCTGTGGAGCAACCTGGCTGAAGTATTTCCATATGTGGTAGGTGCAGATTGAACCACTTTGAGACCCATCAGTGTGGCTATCCTAGACTGTGTTAGAGTAACACTGACAGCTGATCCACTCTGTCAGGCAGTGTCATTCTCAACCCATGTGATGATGATTCTTGCTCAGAACACTGACAATGTCATCTGTCTTTGTTTGCTGACAAGTCCAATGCCACAGGAATTAACAATTTTACTAAACATAGCTGACTCCAAATATTACATTACTTTATCCTTACTTTACAATAATGTGTATTTCTTGTGATATTAACAGAGTACTGCATTATGTCCTGAGTTGTTTTCCTGTTTGCATCATTTTATAGTGGACAGATAAGAATGTGTTGCCCAGATTTGTGTCCCCCAATGTATGCCATATACAGATAAACCAATATGAGTGTGTATGCATACCTGTGTCACATGTGCCCTGAGGTGCTGATCTCTGTTGTGATTGATTTGCATATGTTCATACTGTAATATGATATGCTTATGTTGTTACTTCTGATGCTCAGTGTGTACATCTACTGTGTAATTGCCATTCAGTGCAATCTGTGTTGCTGTGATGTGGCAACACTTGAACATGAATATTTAATCTGTGTACTTATGTGCATGTGGCTTGTCAAGGATCAACGTTGTGTGTTAGATGCTGCCATGTTGCCTGGACCTCCCCTTGTGGTCACATCCTCCATTGCCCACACCTGTGTTTTCAACTCCCTGTGTCTTCCTTCTCCTCCTCTGATACCTGCGGGATGTCATCTTCAGACATTGCGGTTCTTAGGATAGTTCTGTCACACCTGCAGCTGGATGACCACATGTACTGTTGTTAGCATGTTGTGTAGCATGGAGTACATAATTATCATCTGTGCTGCATTCTCACTGATATATTTCAGTGCACCCATGGATGTGTCTAGACATCTTAACCTAGATTTCAGTACATTGAACAGATGCTCAGTGGTATTTCTCATTGTTGCATGTGCTCTATTGTACACCTCCTCTGCAGGGTTTGATTGTTGTCTGTAAGGAGTTATTAGACAAAGCTCAAGTGGATAACCACAGTCACCTGCTGTGGGGAGTAAACATACATCTTGTCAGCATTGATATTGTTTGGAGGGATGTTGTTAGTTCACATCCTAGCTTTGTTCCTGTACTTAGCTGGTAGCATTCCCTCAGGTATTCAAACTTGCTGGATGGAACACAGGCCTCTGACCATATTCCCACTATATGGCAGCATTATGGCCACTTCCAGAACATGTTGCCTTGATGTTTGTTATATTGTCATCTGCTGCACACACCAACTGGCAGTTCAGGGATATATCTGTCTAGGTCTGGATGAAATCATGTCTTGATAGAGATGTGAGCGCAATCTATTGCATCAAATACATGTGGGTGCATTACAGTTCGACAATCCATGTGGATCAATAGAAAGTTTATATAGTCATCCACCTTGCTGCACATTGCTGCCAGGAATTTTGGCAGGATGGATATGTCAGCTGACTATGACACTCCTAAAGTATCTCCCATGTGTTGTTGGAGTGTCCCAGATGCCAGTGCACCTAGGCTCAGACACACTTTTGTTTCAGAGGAATGGGGTTGCCTCATAATGTCTGCACACGCATGTGTGGGGCACACATGTTCACACAGCGTACACCAGCTGTCTGTTTAAGCAGTACCTATCAATAATTTGTTGATCTGACAGTTTAGTTGCAGCCTTGCACTCACTCTAGCTGGTTGCCTTCTAAGGTGAACAGCACCATCCTCATTCATAGCTTGTATTATTTTTTGTTAGTATTATTATGGATTCTGTCACATTCCATGGTAATAGCTTCCAGTACTTGTGATGCAATATGGCATACACCGTAGATTTTGAAAACAGAGCTGGTTTGCAGTTTGTCATATTTAAGTTGTGTTGGGTATGCATGATGTGTTTTGGAATCTGACGAGCATGTGCAGAATCTGTAATTATTCTCTGCTTAATAGTTAAGTACTCAGACTGCTTGTGGTGCATCTTATGAAGTCACATCTGCAGCTGGTGCACTGAAGTCTTCCTTCGACATGCTGCACTGTCGGCAAATAGCTTTTGGAATCTGACTCCATATCTTATATTAAAAGCAGTTAAATGACCAACAGCATTTTTTATTTAATTATTGATATGGAACTTTAAAAATCTGTGTCTTGGGGGCATGGAAATAAAACTTAACTAATGGTATTTTCAGCTTCCTAGTCTCCTGTAGGCCTCATCAATTTTCAGTAGCCTACACTCCTTTCAAGTTGCTAAAATAGAACAATTTTATAATAAAAATTGCAAAGATTTAAAGTAATCACATTAACTGAACGCAGCACGGTGTGGTACTGCATTCCCTTAACTGGCTGTGGGTATCTAATCTACTAGACTTTTCTCATATTGAGATTGTCCACAATATCTTTACATCACAGACAGATGACCTGACACTAACAGGTTATTAATCTGGAGCACACACCCCAGAGGACTATGCTGACTAAAACAACACCTACTGCTCACTCAAAGACCTAACAATAATAATGGTGACTGTCACTGAGGATTGTCATAAATAAATAAAGACATACACTTCAGTTTCAGACTTCATATCCTTCATAAAATGCATGCTAATACAAAACATGTTATTTTAGCAACTTTCTAAGTCTATAAGAGCAATATTTAAAATCTGTAAATATGTTTGGGCCTTTGTCCCCACATTATTTAAGGCTTTGTCCAGATTCCTGGGTCTAAGATGTTGAGAGGTATGATTACCATAGCTAAGTATATTTGAGAAGTGGAAAGAGAATGGTCCATGAGCCCCTGGAGAATATTCCTAGGATAGCATGATCTAGCCCTAGAGAAGGAATAAAGCTTATAGTGCCTTGCAAATATAAAGATGACCAAGTACCAGATTCTATAATATTTCTAGAATCCAACCCTTTCCAAAAAGCCATAGAAGAAGCCAAGCTCTTTGTAGAGTGGGCCTTGACCCTGCCTGGAATAGATTTGTTATGATGAGTATAATAAAAGGTAAAATATTTAGACAACCATTTGTACATAGTCTGTTTTAACACAGGTTGCATCTTCTTAACTTAACAAGAAATAAACAATTTATCCAGAGATCTGAGAATTTAGTTCTGACAAGACAGTACCTGAGTTGGCTGTGGACATCCAAGGTATGGGGTGTCCTTTTTCTCTCATTTTTACGTTCAGGAAAGAAAATAGGGAGATGGATACTCTGGCTTAAAGTAAACCTGGATATCATTTTAAGCATAAAATAAAGATTAGTTCTCAAAGAAACCTAGTTCTTGTAGAAAATGAGGTAGGGTTGACTCACCATAACAGCTTGCAACTCAGATGCCATTTTTGCAGACATCAGAGCAGTGAGTAAAACTGTTTTCTGTGTTAAGAACTCCAAGTCAGCCAGATTAGGTGGTTCAAATTTAAGATCCCAAAGAAGGGCAATTAGTTTACTTGAAGGCCTCTTATGCAAAATGCCTTTCAAGAACATTTTGATATGTGGCTGCCTTAAAAGAGGGGGATCCATGAGCAGACATGCTAAAATGGCTGATTAATGAACCTTGATATAGGAATAAGAATGGCACTAGGATAGTAACTCATGCAAATACTTGCAATCCAGAAAATAACCACCCCTGAATGGATGCTGGTAATGTTCTTGACACCAACTTGTAAACCTTTTCTAATTGCTAACATATGATTTTGCAGTAGCAGGCTTTCTTTCTTCCATTTGTACCTGCTGCTCATTCTCAGAAAACAAGTGCATAAAAGGAATTAAGACCCTATCATCCAGACAATCAGTTGAAGATGATTGATGTGAGGGTGTATCAAAGACCTTTGTTCTTGTGTGAGTAAGTCCATTTGGTGAGAAATCTTGCCGTGATTGCCCCTGGCCATTTCCATAACAAGGCAGAACCATGGTTGCCTGGGCCAGAAGGAAGTCACCACAATAATCTTAGGTGATTCATTCTGAATCTTCATAAGTACCCTGGATATTAGTGGAATGGGTGGAAAGGCATACAGAAACATTCCCATCCAAAAAAAAAAATTAGAAGGTTCTGTCTTCCAGGCCTTCTTGCATGGAGTACCGGAAGAGAAATTTGCCAGTTGATTGTTCATAAGTGATGCAAAGAGGTCAGCCTGAGGAACTCTCCACAGATGGAGAAAATATTGGAAGACTCTGCCGATCTAGTTTCCATTCATGAGGGTCTGCCCTGGTCCTGATCAGCATGTCTACTACACAGTTTTGTTTTGAAAGAATGTACAATGCTTGTAGCATGATATTTTGCTGTGAAGCTATATCCCAAACTAACATTGCTAGTCTGCAAAGGGGGATATTACCTGGATGCCCCTTGATTGTTGATGTACCACATCACTGTGGTATTGTCTGTAACCACTGGAAGAGGCCCTGGTGACCAAAGATGGTTCAGAAAATTGAGTGTCCCCATCAGGGCAAGAATCTCCTTTATATTTATGGTATTCTCCCGTATTCCAAAGACATGCAGTTGGTAGATTGGACACTCTAAAATTGGCAACAGGTGTAAGTGTGCATGCAAGTGTGTGGTGTGGAAGAACTACCACAGCAGGGCTAGCCACCCAGTGGTGTAAATCTTGGCTCTAGATGATTGTCACTGTTGGAGTGACACCCCAACCCCATGTGCACAAATTGGAAAAGGGATTGTGGATGGATGGATGGATGGATGGATGGATGGATGGATGGATGGATGGATGGATGGATGGATCTGTCCTTTAGTGTTCCACACCCCCTCCAGTTTTTAAGTAAAACTTCTTATGAGATGGTGTGAGAGCTCGGAGTGCAACAGAAAAGTGAAACAGAAGTACATAAGTCAAACTCTGCCCTTCTGTACTTTTACTTCAGTTTTTCAAACACACACACGCCACACACACACACACACACACACACACACACACACACACACACACACACACACACACACACACACACTGAGAGAGAAGAGTAAGAATGAATAAGCAACCCCCTCCATACAAACAGTGAGACTGAAGAGTGAGAGGAAAGAGCAAATGAGTGATTCCCTGGTGGCCACACACACACTCACATACACAAACACACACACTCACACACACACACACACACACACACACACACACACACACACACACACACTGACAGTGAAGATTTCTTCAACTTTTTGTTCAAACACTGGTCTATACAAAATTGCTGAATGAAGATTATGAGCTCAGACTTGGGATGTGGGGTGATATTAAAATATGTGAGTAATTAACTGCAACCTATCCCATGTGTAATAGTGAATGGAAAAAGGAACTGTGACATACATGGGCAGACCGAGAATATATTATTACTGTGACAGTGACTTGTCTCTTATAAGTGATTCTGATAAATGAAGATGTGACCAATCTGGGTAGAGACAGAACACAACAAAAAAATGTAAATTGTTTTGCACAAACGATATGAAGGAGAGGCATATGTATTTTGAAAATGAAGAACAAAAGTCAATATTGAAAATTTTGAAGGAAAACGTGCAAAAATTATCTGAAAATGAAATTTAATTGGATGAAGGAAAGCTTGTTGGATCAGAAGTGGAATGTGTTTGGAACGTAATAAGTAAATTATTTGAGGAGAATGTGCAACAAAGTATGAAAGGTACTACTGAAGAGGAAAGACACAAAGTGCTAAGGAAGAAAATATAGGGGAGTACACTGAAATTAAAATAAAGATACAAAAGGTAGAAAGTCAAAACATTTCTATAGCAGACAGAGTACATGATAGATAAAAGAAAAGTAAAAGAGTCAAAATAAAATAAAATAAAAAGTAAACTGCTAATTTACTACAAGATACTTAAGCAATTTTGGAATGGGACGAGAATATAATAGATCAATATAAAATTGTGTAAGAGGAAAATAGTGTATAAAATAGGAAGAAAGTTCTGGAATAGGGTACTGACTTATAATTATGAGACAAATGTGCTGGCTGTAACAGAATACTAGGAAAAATGGTCATAATAAATGACTCTGTTAGGAAAAGTATAATGATAGTAGCAGTCATACACACATAAACATATAAGAAAGAAATGGTCATTATGCTTGAAGAAATGAAGACACGTTATTTAATAAAGAAATACAGTATATATGAAATAAAGAATGCATTATTTAATATAGAAATAAGTGTAGTTACCATGCACAGTAGAAGTGAAACTTCTGTAAGGAAGTGTGAAGGAGCTTATATTGTACTATACCATTTGCTTTTCTTTGCACCTCCTCACAGAAGTTTCACTTGTACTGTACATGGCGACCACGTGCATATTCGTTCTTCTTCTTCATCCTTCGGCTTTTCCCGGTTTGGGGTCGCCACAGCGGAACTCTGGTCCACTATTGATTGGCAGTAGATTTTTCTGGTGCCGAGGTATCTCCCTGAAATTGCTCCCCAAGCAAAGCCCAAAGCATCTGCAGTGACTGACTGCTTTGGAGCAGAGAGGGAGAAGGTGAGACCTAGATTCAAGGATATCTGCTGTCTCCACCAAGTGATTTCTCTACAGACAAACTCCAGTACAGGAATCTGAAAAGATAAAAGTGTGCTGATGTTGAGACCAAACAAATTTCAGCTACCACTGAATCTTTCTTACGTGAAATCTTGGCAGGTGTACATGATTATCATAGATGTCATAAAACCCAAAACTCTGAGGTATTCTCTCTCACAGTGACTGAAGTCTGAGTGGAAAACCTTAGAAATAATTCTAAATAAAGATCTATTTTTTTCTTGTGGAAGAAAAGCTCTTTTAGCTGAAGAGTCTAGTTGACATCCCAGGACAACTTTTCTGTGTGATGTAGTCAAGAAAGACTTTTTAATTTTCTCTTGGAATCCCAGCTTGTGCAAGAGATCTCTCAACCAAAAGGGAGACTTCTGACACTTTGACAAAGACTCTGCAAGATAAGCAAGCCATCTTAATACAGAAAAAAATTGAATACTCCATAGCCTGCGTGAGGTTTAACTGGAGCTAGACACTTTTGCAGAAGTGGATAACCCAAAAGGTAAAGAAGAGAACTGATACAGTGATCCAAACATACAAAACTTAAGAAACACCTGAAGTCTGATAAATAGGAATGTTATGATGAGCATCATTTAAATTTAGTGTTATAAGGAAACATGAATTAGTGAGAAGAGCGCGGAAGGCTGGGTGAAGTGACACCTGTATTGAATTTGGGGACTATCACAAACGGCTGAAAGAAAGATACAGAACTGGCCTCAAAGCAGTTTCACTGTTTCTTTGACCAGGAACATCCTGGATAAAACCCTTCCACCTGGAGAAAGAATTGCTTCTATCACTTCTTAAACACGAATGAATAACTGGTGGAAACAAAAGAGTCTGATCTGCAGGATGAGGAGTCTCCGAATATGAGGAATTTCCTGCCATTTGTAACACATACTTGAGGAATTATTTTCAGAACCCATTTTACTGCGAACAATCTGATGCCAAAGAGAAACATGGATATTCAGACTTTGTAGTGAGAAAGGCCTTGGTGGAAGTCACAAGGTCTTTTGAAAAGTCAGACATTTTAGAGTCTCCTTGTTTTGGGGGATTTGAAATTTCTTTTTGGAACATCCTTGCTACTTCTTCTTAAGTGTCTGTTTACCTAAATATATCAAGACTTTTTATTCTGTTCCTTGCTGAGATTTGATAAGGAAAAGAAAATCCCTTGGACAATTTGGAAAAGATGGCAAATCTAGTAGATTCCCTGGATTCCTCTTTCATCACACTTTTTGATCACCTCTGCAGCATAGGGGTCAATCACTAAACCTCTATCCAAGGGAGAATTTAAAACTAAGTTTTACATCATCTGAGAGGTTCAGAGAATGCAGCCAAGCAAACCTACTTAAAATAGCAGTGTAGCCGCGGAAGCAGTATCAATAGAGTAATACACATTCTGCAAACAATGAGTAGTGTCCCGTAAACAGAAGAAACTAAGTTATTTAAAGCAGATTTTCTTCACATGAAGAAACCATAGATAAAACATTATTCATACTTTCACAATATGTCAGAGTAAGCTACAACATATGAGCCTGACAGTTACAAATTCTGAAATTCAAAATTTGTGAAGTATACACTTTTTTTCCCATACCTATTAAAAATGCCAGCCTCCCATCCAGAAAGAGTAGGATTGAGTTAACTAAGCGCTTAGCAGGAGAAGAGTCAACTAAAGCTATAGCTACTGGGTCAGGATTGGGAAAAGTGCATGCAAATTTAAAAGACTGAAGAGCTTTCTTTTTACAGGCACCTGGCTGACTATCAACGCAGGAAAATTGCAGGTAAGATTTTACTTCCTGTAAAGCAGACAGGACAAGTGGAATGGGTATATGTTCTGGAAAATCCTTCTATAACTACTCTTAGTATCTTCTGAGATGACTGGGAAACCTCATTGTTCTCCCTGGCTTACTGAAAACACTTGTATTCTAGCAAGCGAATAGTCTCTGAGAACGAGAAGCCTTCAGAGAGAGAATCAGAAAGTGAGCTCTGCTGTGAATCTGAATTAGAAATCTGAAGACAAAACCCTGAATCTGTACCCGTATCTTCCTCTTCAGGTTCAGAATCTTGAATCCCTTCAGGAAAGGAGGCATCCCTCTTTTTTTACTGCATCCAAGGATGTAGTGGGTCTGAATCAAACCTCGTGCTTGTCTCCAGAAAACTACTCCTTTCTAAAGAAATTTGAAGTACGTTATCTGTGTCATGGTCCATAGAATCCCTGGTCATAACAGTACTATAATAGCCCTGTAGTACAAGCAGGGTCCCATGTGTCCTGACTATGCTTAGCCAATTGATATGTGGGAAAAGGAGGAGTGTTCCCAGAACAAACCTTGCCCATTGAATATCGATGTCTATGCTCCAATGTGCACACACTTCCACTGCTGGCCCATCTGCTGTAGGACTGGCAGTCATGACTAGACATTCAAATTGCAGTCATGCTCCTTCTCACAGTGTATCTCCATATGCTGACCTTACCCCATCAGTTTTCTCTGTGGAGCAACCTGGCTGAAGTATTTCCATATGTGGTAGGTGCAGATTGAACCACTTTGAGACCCATCAGTGTGGCTATCCTAGACTGTGTTAGAGTAACACTGACAGCTGATCCACTCTGTCAGGCAGTGTCATTCTCAGCCCATGTGATGATGATTCATGCTCAGAACACTGACAATGTCATCTGTCTTTGTTTGCTGACAAGTCCAATGCCACAGGAGTTAATAATTTTACTAAACGTAGCTGACTCCAAATATTACTTTACTTTATCCTTACTTTACAATAGTGTGTATTTCTTGTGATATTAACAGAGTACTGCATTATGTCCTGAGTTGTTTTCCTGTTTGCATCATTTTATAGTGGACAGATAAGAATGTGTTGCCCAGATTTGTGTCCCCCAATGTATGCCATATACAGATAAACCAATATGAGTGTGTATGCATACCTGTGTCACATGTGCCCTGAGGTGCTGATCTCTGTTGTGATTGATTTGCATATGTTCATACTGTAATATGATATGCTTATGTTGTTACTTCTGATGCTCAGTGTGTACCTCTACTGTGTAATTGCCATTCAGTGCAATCTGTGTTGCTGTGATGTGTCAACACTTGAACATGAATATTTAATCTGTGTACTTATGTGCATGTGGCTTGTCAAGGATCAACGTTGTGTGTTAGATGCTGCCATGTTGCCTGGACCTCCCCTTGTGGTCACATCCTCCATTGCCCACACCTGTGTTTTCAACTCCCTGTGTCTTTCTTCTCCTCCTCTGATACCTGCAGGATGTCATCTTCAGACATTGCGGTTCTTAGGATAGTTCTGCCACACCTGCAGCTGGAAGACCACATGTACTGTTGTTAGCATGTTGTGTAGCATGGAGTACATAATTATCATCTGTGCTGCATTCTCACTGATATATTTCAGTGCACCCATGGATGTGTCTAGACATCTTAACCTAGATTTCAGTACATTGAACAGATGCTCAGTGGTATTTCTCATTGTTGCATGTGCTCTATTGTAGACCTCCTCTGCAGGGTTTGATTGTTGTCTGTAAGGAGTTATTAGACAAAGCTCAAGTGGATAACCACAGTCACCTGCTGTGGGGAGTAAACATACATCTTGTCAGCATTGATATTGTTTGGAGGGATGTTGTTAGGTCACATCCTAGCTTTGTTCCTGTACTTAGCTGGTAGCATTGCTTCAGGTATTTCACCTTGCTGGATGGAACACAGGCCTCTGACCATATTCCCACTATATGGCAGCATTATGGACACTTCCAGAACATGTAGCCTTGATGTTTGTTATATTGTCATCTGCTGCACACACCAACTGGCAGTTCAGGGATATATCTGTCTAGGTCTGGATGAAATCATGTCTTGATAGAGATGTGAGCACAATCTATTGCATCAAATACATGCGGGTGCATTACAGTTCGACAATCCATGTGGATCAATAGAAAGTTTATATAGTCATCCACCTTGCTGCACATTGCTGCCAGGAATTTTGACAGGATGGATATGTCAGCTGACTATGACACTCCTAAAGTATTGAATGTGTTGTTGGAGTGCCCCAGATGACAGTGCACCTAGGCTCAGACACACTTTTGTTTCAGAGGAATGGGGTTGCCTCATAATGTCTGCACATGCATGTGTGGGGCACACATGTTCACACAGCGTACACCAGCTGTCTGTTTAAGCAGTACCTATCAATAATTTGTTGATCTGACAGTTTAGTTGCAGCCTTGCACTCACTCTAGCTGGTTGCCTTCTAAGGTGAACAACACCATCCTCATTCATAGCTTGTATTATTTTTTGTTAGTATTATTATGGATTCTGTCACATTCCATGGTAATAGCTTCCAGTACTTGTGATGCAATATGGCATACACTGTAGATTTTGAAAACAGAGTTGGTTTGCAGTTTGTCATATTTAAGTTGTGTTGGGTATGCATGATGTGTTTTGGAATCTGACAAGCATGTGCAGAATCTGTAATTATTCTCTGCTTAATAGTTAAGTACTCAGACTGCTTGTGGTGCATCTTATGAAGTCACATCTGCAGCTGGTGCACTGAAGTCTTCCTTTGACATGCTGCACTGTCGGCAAATAGCTTTTGGAATCTGACTCCATATCTTATATTAAAAGCAGTTAAATGACCAACAGCATTTTTTATTTAATTATTGATATGGAACTTTAAAAATCTGTGTCTTGGGGGCATGGAAATAAAACTTAACTAATGGTATTTTCAGCTTCCTAGTCTCCTGTAGGCTTCATCAATTTTCAGTAGCCTACACTCCTTTCAAGTTGCTAAAATAGAACAATTTTATAATAAAAATTGCAAAGATTTAAAGTAATCACATTAATTGAACACAGCACGGTGTGGTGCTGCATTCCCTTAACTGGCTGTGGGTATCTAATCTACTAGACTTTTCTCATACTGAGATTGTCCACAATATCTTTACATCACAGACAGATGACCTGACACTAGCAGGTTATTAATCTGGAGCACACACCCTAGAGGACTATGCTGACTAAAACAACACCTACTGCTCACTTAAAGACCTAACAATAATAATGGTGACTGTCACTGAGGATTGACATAAATAAATAAAGACATACACTTCAGTTTCAGACTTCATATCCTTCATAAAATGCATGCTAATACAAAACATGTTATTTTAGCAACTTTGTACATCTATAAGAGCAATATTTAAAATCTGTAAATATGTTTGGGCCTTTGTCCCCACATTATTTAAGGCTTTGTCCAGATTCCTGGGTCTAAGATGTTGAGAGGTATGATTACCATAGCTAAGTATATTTGAGAAGTGGAAAGAGAATGGTCCATGAGCCCCTGGAGAATATTCCTAGGATAGCATGATCTAGCCCTAGAGAAGGAATAAAGCTTATAGTGCCTTGTAAATGTAAATATGACCAAGTACTGGATTCTAGAATATTTCTAGAATCCAACCCTTTCCAAAAAGCCATCGAAGAAGCCAAGCTCTTTGTAGAGTGGGCCTTGACCTTGCCTGGAATAGATTTGTTATGATTAGTATAATAAAAGGTAAAATATTTAGACAACCATTTGTACATAGTCTGTTTTAACACAGGTTGCACCTTTTTAACTTAACAAGAAATAAACAATTTATCCAGAGATCTGAGAATTTAGTTCTGACAAGACAGTACCTGAGTTGTCTGTGGACATCCAAGGTATGGGGTGTCCTTTTTCTCTCATTTTTACGTTCAGGAAAGAAAATAGGTAGATGGATATTCTGGCTTAAAGTAAACCTGGATACCATTTTAAGCATAAAATAAAGATTAGTTCTCAAAGAAACCTAGTTCTTGTAGAAAATGAGGTAGGGTTGACTCACCATAACAGCTTGCAACTCAGATGCCATTCTTGTAGACATCAGAGCAGTGAGTAAAACTGTTTTCTGTGTGAAGAAATCCAAGTCAGCCAGATTAGGTGGTTCAAATTTAAGATCCCAAAGAAGGGCAATTAGTTTACTTGAAGGCCTCTTATGCAAAATGCCTTTCAAGAACATTTTGATATGTGGCTGCCTTAAAAGAGGAGGATCCATGGGCAGACATGCTAAAATGGCTGATTAATGAGCCTTGATATAGGAATAAGAATGGCACTAGGATAGTAACTCATGCAAATACTTGCAATCCAGAAAATAACCACCCCTGAATGGATGTTGGTTATGTTCTTGACACCAACTTGAAAACCTTTTCTAATTGCTAACATATGATTTTGCAGGAGCAGGCTTTCTTTCTTCCATTTGTACCTGCTGCTCATTCTCAGAAAACAAGTGCATAAAAGGAATTAAGACCCTATCATCCAGACAATCAGTTGAAGATGATTGATGTGAGGGTGTATCAAAGACCTTTGTTCTTGTGTGAGTAAGTCCATTTGGTGAGAAATCTTGCCGTGATTGCCCCTGAACATTTCTATAACAAGGCAGAACCATGGTTGCCTGGGCCAGAAGGAAGTCACCACAATAATCTTAGGTGATTCATTCTGAATCTTCATAAGTACCCTGGATATTAGTGGAACGGGTGGAAAGGCATACAGAAACATTCCCATCCAAAAAAAAATAGAAGGTTCTGTCTTCCAGGCCTTCTTGCATGGAGTACCGGAAGAGAAATTTGCCAGTTGATTGTTCATAAGTGATGCAAAGAGGTCAGCCTGAGGAACTCTCCACAGATGGAGAAAATATTGGAAGACTCTGCAGATCTAGTTTCCATTCATGAGGGTCTGCCCTGGTCCTGATCAGCATGTCTACTACACAATTTTGTTTTGACAGAATGTACAATGCTTGTAGCATGATATTTTGCTGTGAAGCTATATCCCAAACTAACATTGCTAGTCTGCAAAGGGGGGTATTACCTGGATGCCCCTTGATTGTTGATGTACCACATCACTGTGGTATTGTCTGTAACCACTGGAAGAGGTCCTGGTGACCAAAGATGGTTCAGAAAATTGAGTGTCTCCATCAGGGCAAGAATCTCCTTTATATTTATGGTATTCTCCCGTATTCCAAAGACATGCAGTTGGTAGATTGGACACTCTAAAATTGGCCACAGGTGTAAATGTGCATGCAAGTGTGTGGTGTGGAAGAACTACCACAGCAGGGCTAGCCACCCAGTGGTGTAAATCTTGGCTCTAGATGATTGTCACTGTTGGAGTGACACCCCAACCCCATGTGCACAAATGGGAAAAGGGATTGTGGATGGATGGATGGATGGATGGATGGATGGATGGATGGATGGATGGATGGATGGATGGATCTGTCCTTTAGTGTTCCACACCCCCTCCAGTTTTTAAGTAAAACTTCTTATGAGATGGTGTGAGAGCTCGGAGTGTAACAGAAAAGTGAAACAGAAGTACATAAGTCAAACTCTGCCCTTCTGTACTTTTACTTCAGTTTTTCAAACACACACACGCGCGCACACACACACACACACACACACACACACACACACACACACACACACACACACACACACACACTGAGAGAAAAGAGTAAGAATGAATAAGCAACCCCCCCCCTCCACACAAACAGTGAGACTGAAGAGTGGAATGGGAAGAGTAAGAGCAAATGAGTGATTCCCTGGTGGCCACACACACACACACACACACACACACACACACACACACACACACACACACACACACACACACACACACACACACACACAACACACACTGACAGTGAAGATTTCTTCAACTTTTTGTTCAAACACTGGTCTATACAAAATTGCTGAATGAAAATTATGAGCTCAGACTTGGGATGTGGGGTGATATTAAAATATGTGAGTAATTAACTGCAACCTATCCCATGTGTAATAGTGAATGGAAAAAGGGGAACTGTGACATACATGGGCAGACCGAGAATATATTATTACTGTGACAGTGACTTGTCTCTTATAAGTGATTCTGATAAATGAAGATGTGACCAATCTGGGTAGAGACAGAACACAACAAAAAAATGTAAATTGTTTTGCACAAACTATATGAAGGAGAGGCATATGTATTTTGAAAATGAAGAACAAAAGTCAATATTGAAAATTTTGAAGGAAAACGTGCAAAAATTATCTGAAAATGAAATTTAATTGGATGAAGGAAAGCTTGTTGGATCAGAAGTGGAATGTATTTGGAACGTAATAAGTAAATTATTTGAGGAGAATGTGCAACAAAGTATGAAATGTACTACTGAAGAGGAAAGACACAAAGTGCTAAGGAAGAAAATATAGGGGAGTACACTGAAATTAAAATAAAGATACAAAAGGTAGAAAGTCAAAACATTTCTATAGCAGACAGAGTACATGATAGATAAAAGAAGAGTAAAAGAGTCAAAATAAAATAAAATAAAAAGTAAATTGCTAATTTACTACAAGATACTTAAGCAATTTTGGAATGGGACAAGAATATAATAGATCAATATAAAATTGTGTAAGAGGAAAATAGTGTATAAAATAGGAAGAAAGTTCTGGAATAGGGTGCTGACTTATAATTATGAGACAAATGTGCTGGCTGTAACAGAATACTAGGAAAAATGGTCATAATAAATGACTGTTAGGAAAAGTATAATGATAGTAGCAGTCATACACACATAAACATATAAGAAAGAAATGGTCATTATGCTTGAAGAAATGTAGACACATGTTATTTAATAAAGAAATACAGTATATATGAAATAAAGAATGTGTTATTTAATATAGAAATAAGTGTAGTTACCATGCACAGTAGAAGTGAAACTTCTGTAAGGAAGTGTGAAGGAGCTTATATTGTACTATACCATTTGCTTTTCTTTGTACTTCCTCACAGAAGTGTCACTTGTACCGTACATGGCAACCACGTGCATATTCATTCTTCTTCTTCGTCTTTCAGCTTTTCCCGGTTTGGGGTCGCCACAGCGGAACTCTGGTCCACTATTGATTGGCAGTAGATTTTTATGGTGCCGAGGTATCTCCCTGAAATTGCTCCCCAAGCAAAGCCCAAAGCATCTGCAGTGACTGACTGCTTTGGAGCAGAGAGGGAGAAGGTGAGACCTAGATTCAAGGATATCTGCTGTCTCCACCAAGTGATTTCTCTACAGACAAACTCCAGTACAGGAATCTGAAAAGATAAAAGTGTGTTGACGTTGAGACCAAACAAATTTCAGCTACCATGGTATCTTTCTTACGTGAAATCTTGCCAGGTGTACATGATTATCATAGATGTCATAAAACCCAAAACTCTGAGGTATTCTCTCTCACAGTGACTGAAGTCTGAGTGGAAAACCTTAGAAATAATTCTAAATAAAGATCTATTTTTTTCTTGTGGAAGAAAAGCTCTTTTAACTGAAGAGTCTAGTTGACATCCCAGGACAACTTTTCTGTGTGATGTAGTCAAGAAAGACTTTTTAATTTTCTCTTGGAATCCCAGCTTGTGCAAGAGATCTCTCAACCAAAAGGGAGACTTCTGACACTTTGACAAAGACTCTGCAAGATAAGCAAGCCATCTTAATACAGAAAAAATTGAATACTCCATAGCCTGCAATGAGGTTTAACTGGAGCTAGACACTTTGTGAATACTTTTGGTGAAGTGGATAACCCAAAGGGTAAAGAAGAGAACTGATACAGTGATCCAAACATACAAAAACTTAAGAAACACCTGAAGTCTGGATAAATAGGAATGTTATGATGAGCATCATTTAAATTTAGTGTTATAAGGAAACATGAATTAGTGAGAAGAGGTTACAGGTTGTGAAGTGACACCTGTATTGAATTTGGGGACTATCACAAACGGCTTCAAGAAAGAAAGATACAGAACTGGCCTCAAAGCAGTTTCACTGTTTCTTTGGGACTAGGAACATCCTTGAATAAAACCCTTTTCCCACCTGGAAGAAAGAATTGCTTCTATCACTTCTTGGGGAAACACGCAATGAATAACTGGTGGAAACAAAAGAGTCTGATCTGCAGGATGAGGAGTGCCCCCCCCCCCCAAATATGAGGAATTTCCTCCTGCTACCATTTGTAACCTTGAGGAATTATTTTCAGAACCCATTTGCCTGAAACAATCTGATGCCAAAGAGAAACATGGAAATTCAGACTTTGTGAAGCGAGAAAGGGCCGGGGTGGGAAGGCGTCACAAGGTCTCTTGAAAAGTCAGACATTTTAGAGTCTCCTTGTTTTGGGGGATTTGAAATTTCTTTTTGGAACATCCTTGCTACTTCTTCTTAAGTGTCTGTTTACCTAAATATATCAAGACTTTTTATTCTGTTCCTTGCTGAGATTTGATAAGGAAAAGAAAATCCCTTGGACAATTTGGAAAAGATGGGCTGAAAATCTTACAGATTCCCTGGATTCCCTTTCATCACACTTTTTGATCACCTCTGCAGCACAGGGGTCAATCACTAAACCTCTATCCAAGGGAGAATTTAAAATCTAAGTTTTTTACATCATCTGAGAGGTTCAGAGAATGCAGCCAAGCAAACCTACTTAAAATAGTACCAGTGGCTGTAGCCGTGGAAGCAGTATCAACAGAGTAATACACATTCTGCAAACAATGAGTAGTGTCCAGTGCAACAGAAGAAACTAAGTTATTTAAAGCAGATTTTCTTCACATGAAGAAACCATAGATAAAACATTCCTCATACTTTCACAATATGTCAGAGTAAGCTATAACATATGAGCCTGACAGTTACAAATTCTGAAATTCAAAATTTGCAGAAGTATACACTTTTTTTCCCATACCTATTAAAAATGTTCCCATCCTTAAGAAAGAGTAGGATTGGAGTTAACTAAGCGCTTAGCAGGAGAAGAGTCAACTAAAGCTATAGCTACTGGGTCAGGATTGGGAAAAGTGCATGCAAATTTAAAAGACTGAAGAGCTTTATACATAATATCTGCCTTTTTACAGGCACCTGGCTGACTATCAGGAAAATTGCAGGCAGTAAGACACACTTCCTGTAAAGCAGACAGGACAAGTGGAATGGGTATATGTTCTGGAAAATCCTTCTATAACTACTCTTAGTATCTTCTGAGTGACTGGGAAACCTCATTGTTCTCCCACTGAAAACACTGGTGCATTCTAACAATAGTCTCTGAGAACGAGAAGCCTTCAGAGAGAGAATCAGAAAGTGAGCTCTGCTGTGAATCTGAATTAGAAATCTGAAGACAAAACCCTGAATCTGTACCCGTATCTTCCTCTTCAGGTTCAGAATCTTGAATCCCTTCAGGAAAGGAGGCATCCCTCTTTTTTTACTGCACGAAGGATCAGTGGTCTGAATCAAACCCTCAGCCAGTTCCAGAAAACTACTCCTTTCTAAAGAAATTTGATAAGGAGTAGGTACATACTTGGTTTTCTGTTTCTTTTTGACAGTAAAATTAGGGACAACTGTGTCACTAATGACAGTTGCTGCTTTGCCGGGGATGGGCACAGAATTCTGACACAACAGGGAAACCTTCCATTCCCTCTTCCAGGGCCAAAAACAATGGCTCTCCCTTGCGCACTGAGAGGACCCTAACAACCACAGAAGACATAGCTATCCCCTGGCCCATAGTGGCTGTAAGTGCAACACTAAAGAAGCTCAGGGTAAAAGATGAGTGGTCTGAGGTACAACAAATGGCCACAGCAGAGTCACGCACCTGTGGCTCAGGCAAATTGCTAGCCTGCTGTGGTGGCAATGGCTCTTTGCTTAACTTTTTTATTTTTGTGGCAGAAAGAAGGACTGACCATGGGACTGACAATTTGCTCTGCGGTCAACCCAAAAATGGTGCCTCTATCCTGGGAAAAATAAGCAACAAATCCCAGTAAAATTACCTGTCTACAAAAGTTAAGTTTTTTTGACAGAAAAAAAATACAGCAAAAAGCACTTTGAAACACAATGGCAGTCCCACAACAGAAAAATAAACAGATCTTCTCCAGAAAAGTATTTTATCAGTTAGTTAACACTACTTTTAAACTGACAGGAACAATGTGTGCTCTCTTTAAGAGCATGTTACTCTTATATGTGTTATTTATTTATTTTTTTTTATTTATTTATTTTGTTAATGTTGTTGCCTCACAGCAAGAAGTTCTCCAGTTAGAGTCTCAGCTGGGGTGCCTTCTGTGCATGTTCTCCCTGCCTTTGCATGGGTTTCATCTAGGTACTCCGATTTCCTCCCACATTCAAATATATGCGTTTAGAGTATTTCACCCCAGGCCTCCTGAAAATAGGCTCTGTCCTAGTCGGACTTCTCCAGTTAACAAATGCTAAATAAATAAAATAAAAATGTTACACTGTGAAGACACAATACTCTTAGGCTTAAAATAACTTTCCTGAAGAGGAAAATAATAAAACATCAGCAAAAATTAAGAAAACAGAAGACTTTTTTTCCCAGCGAAAGAACGCACAAGCCAAACATTGATCGTGGAAAGCCTCAGAGGACCATATCCCTCGACTATAGGAAAGCAGTGAAGGGCTTTGTGCCCAGCTTGTCTTTAACTCATCTCAAGCTGCTTGACAGTTTGGGCACATGGAAGATACCCTGAAGCTTTGGTAGCTGGCCTGTTGTTATATCCTTGGCAGGATATAACCCATACAGCAAAGGTAATGCAGCAGTGATCAATATGAAGAACATCTAGGAGAAAAGTTACATTTTGTATGTAGAAGTTACAGTGTGAACAAAAGACATCATCAGAAGATTGTAACTGGACAGACTGCCAGTGGGCTTGTAACCCTAAAGATGACAACAGCTACAGATGTGTAAGGGAAAATTACTTCACAAGAGATTGTGGGAAACGTGCAGAGTTTGAAAACATTGTAGAATGTAACTGTCTGAGCTGTTACTAGATGATGACTGCATGATGCTGTTATCAGTTTAAGAATATAAATTGTGATCTGAAAAAAATATTCCAAAAGGTAGCACCTAAGATGGACAATACTTTGTCTCATGTTTAAAGATAGTCTTTGCAGTCTGTCATATGAAATTTGCTCCATGTGAAATCTCAGCAGCTCTCAACTATATTTTGAACTTAATAAATTATTGCCACAACATGTTTTTGTCTCAGTAAATTTACTTTGAGAAAGACATTTTTCAGCAAATTTGCACCAACATCATTATTAATTAATCACCTCATGCAGTCAAAATCAAACAAATATCACTTAATTTTCACACATTTACTATAGTAATCTTATGGCTATGAATATGGAGTTAATTTAATTGTTTTGATAACTATGCATATGCCTTATCTGCTATCTGTGTGCTAATATGACAGTGGCCATATACGTACAGTATGCAATAATGGTGATGTTCTTTTTTCTGTGGTGTGGATTTCTCATGGTGTATATATTTTGTTCTGTAGGTACATCTGAGCTTAATTGGTGTAAATACTATATAGTACAGGTAACACAGTTATCAACTGAGTTTTATTTATTCATATCTTTATCTAGTAACTATGCAGTAATAAACCAGCTAATTATAAACTGCAATAAATATATACAGTAAATTGCAGCAACAGTTTGATGCCTGCAGGATAGCGTAGTAGCACTGGGGAAGACTGAATGTCATCTCTGTCATTATACTCTGCAGTTGACTTATTTCATCAAGGCAGTTCAGTATATTGCTTCCTAAAATATAAACAGTAAAAAATAAAAAAAAGAAAAGAAAATACAGTGACACTAGTGCTCTGATGCTAGTCTGCAAAGCCTTGCCATTACCCACCAAGCACAACTCAAGTATTTTCATTTCTCTGATGTCTTTATTTCTTCTAAAGCTAAGAAAAATGTCTTATGAGAGGAAAGTAGAGCATTACATTATATAGGAAAAAGACTGCCTATGAACTTTTTTGTTTTGATTAAACTGATTTCTATATCTTTTTACTCTGTGACTGACAGTAGTTTAACTCTATTATTACCTTAGGGAATGAGAGTTTACCACAGGGAGGATGTTATTCCACTGGGTACAAGGAAATATTTTTCTTATTTCCTGACCTTCTGTGTCAAGGCTGACATGAATATGTCAATAGAAGAGAAGACTTGTCCAACAGTTCCTTATCATCATCTTTGCCATAGTGTGGCCATATGCTTCACATGTGTCCAAGGGTACTGCATGAACATAGGCTGGCAGAATCCAATAATACATTCGTAAGCTTTATGTTATGCATTCATGGAGTATTGTGGTTGTTAGCTGTGTGTAGCAGTTTACACTAGGAAGCTAAGATTATGTTATGCATTCCTGGAGTATTGTGGTTGTTAGCTGTGTGCAGCAGTTTACACTAGGAAGCTAAGACTGAGAATTCCTAATGAGATCCATAATACAATTCAACACTTGATTCTCTTCATCTTCATTTGTCTGGTTTTGTTACTGAGCAACGTCACTTAAATCATAGTGTTTTTGTGTGTCCCTGAAAACGGCAGTTGTGTTCAACACATTTATCTGATTATGAAATAAATGCATCAGGTGGGGGCTATTCCCCCTCCATGCAGCATGGATGGACCATGATCTGCAACTTACTCACACCCTTTCTAGCCACCCATTTCAGTACCAAATGTTGCTACTCATACCTAGTTCAATTGCCTTGTAATTAGGATTTTACTGTTCTTTGCCATGAACTCAACATGGACTTGTATTGTACCTACTGGCATATAGATGAAACATTCCTGTCTTAAGAAAGAATGAACTAAGGATGCTGTTGATGTTATCAGGTTTACCTGATTACTTAAAACTCCATGTGAGCTTTATGTCTTTAGATTGTTTTTTAGCCATTAATATTTATTTAGCAACCTTCCCCTGCCCAACTAACGCTGAAGGAAGACACAACTTGTGATTTTGTTTTTATCTTTTATTTACATATAAGTTATTTAAATATTTAAGGCTGCTGAGTGGTTATGCATTTCCTGTCTGACAGTTTCAATGTTTACATGCCTTTTCAAATGAAATATTCTCAGCATTCATGAAACCTTTAAATTTTCTTTAAGGGATATATTTTAAATACATTTATTTCTGAGTAAAAATATATATTTTCAAGGAGAAAGAAAGAAACAGAGTATATTTTCGAACTGTTTTTCCTTTCAGCAATATAAATATTTGATAGTGCTGACTGATGTTTTGTTTCCCTTGGCTGTACTCTTGTTTGTTTTATCAGCTGACATTTTTATAGCTTCAAGTAGCAATTCTGCTTTTGAGCTAGTGTAATCAAAAGTTTCATCAAGTAAGCTTAATGTGCTATAGAATAGTTCTCAGCTGTGTCAATAGTAATAAAAATAATAATAATTATAATAATATTAATAATAATAATAATAATAGGTTGGGAGGGTGGCCTAATGGTTAAGGTGTTTGCCTTACGAGCACAAGCTGCAGGGCTTGAGTCTCACAAGGGATAATTGTCTAGGCTTAAAATGGCCCACAAGGGCAGTTAGCCTAGTACTAATCTATGAACCTATGAACATAAGATGTTGCCTAATACTCTATACTTTCATTTGTGTCAGCTGCTTAATATGATAAGTAAACCTTTGACAGTCTTTGGTCTTATTTTTATTTATTTGCTATAAGGTCATTCCTTTACTTTTTCTTCCACTTCAGTAATGTCAGTGTTGTTTTAAGTAACTGCCAGTAATAATATTCATGAAAAAATATTGGTTTTGTTGTTAGCATCTGCAAAAAAATGTTGTTCTTTTGAAAACTCAGTCAATTTTATTGAAAGCTACATCACTTCCTTTCTTGGAGTTTCATTCATCTGCATCTTTATAAGCTGGGCCTTAAAAAAAATTTAACTCCACTAGGCACTCCTCTGTAACTATGTCCCTCATCTATATCTCAAAATTCTCTTGTAGGTTGAACAAATCTTCCTTCCTGACAAGCACTTTATTATGTTGTTTCTGTTTAGTGAAAGTGCTTTCATAAAAAAGTTAAATATTGTAGACTACAATTTCAGCATGACTTTGTAAATCCAGATTCCAAATATGTGACTCAAAACAATTTACTTCCAGAGGAAATAAAAAAAGCTGCACTATTCACAATAACCTTTGATGGATGTACCATAGCAAAGAGCTTACATTGTTTTCTTATTTTTCTGATATAAACTCATCATATAAGTTTTTTTTTTTTTGGTCAGATGGAGCTGATGTTTTGTGTATTTTTTAGCTTAGTTTACATGTGAATAATTAATGGTAACAAGTTACTAACAAGGTTAAATTATTAAAGTTAATAATTGTCTTTATATTGAAATTTAACTTTGACAAAGAATATCAGGTGTCATGTTAATAAATCCATCATATACATGTCCATTTAATATAAAATGATCATTCTTGTATGCAGTCTTCTAACCCACATTCATCATAACTACAACATACCTGGAAGATGACCTTCTTTATTTCTAACATATTTACATCATTATCTAATATAAATAGACCTTCGTAGGAATATTGTGCAAATATCTCACATAAATCATTTATGTAACTAGAATATCTCAACATTCTTATAACAGTCAAGATCATTTACAACCAAAATTAAAAATCTAATTTATCACTTTTAGTAGTTCCAGAAAAAAGTACCACATTCATTCATGAGTACATCAACTTGTTTCATGTTTGATATCAACTAAGGGAATTTTATAACCTCTAATTCTTCTTTTGTAGGAAACACTGTGCAAAGTGAACATTTAGGGAAAATGAGAAAATATTGTACTTTTAATTATTGGAACATGTAAAAGTTTGCATCACTGCCCATTTGTGAAATTTAATGGGAGCATCTAGTGCTAAATTCTCTACAGTTATTGTTAAATGTTTGGAAACAGTTACATAAAAAAATTTCACTAATTGAAAAAAGGCAAGGAAGCAATATTTTTGCCTTACAAATTAAGAAAATGGACGAGAGTGTTTTGTCAGCCAATACTTTTTATTGTTTTGTAGATATATTATTGGATAAGGCTGACAACTTTTAAGACATCCATTTATCCTGCAAAGTTCTCCACTTTATAGTTTATTGATTTTTATCTCATACATTTGCTTGCATTACCCTATCGGTTGACAATGATCGATTACTTAAGTGTCAATTGCCCAAAGATTAGGATACAAAAGATCAGAGCTTCTCCATAGAAAACTTCTGTTGGTATGTCTGCTAGCAGTGATGCCCTTTTCAGGGGTAAGTTCTCCATTCTTTGACCTGGTTTGACTACAAAGTTGGTATATATAAGTTTGGAAGTACAACACAACTTGACCACCCCCACCCCTGGTAAAAAACAGTTAAAATGTGATTTTTTTTTTTTTGGGGGGGTGAAGTTCAAGAATTCTGATCTTTGGCTGGCTGGCATCCATTCATTGTGGAAGCATTTACTTGTTACTTGTTTTTTTTTTCTTTTGCATGTAACAATCTAATACATTTTGGATAATTATATTTCTATCACGGAAATGTTGAGCATTCATGTATATTTTTTCTAAGTATGCAAATAGTATATATATATATATATATATATATATATATATATATATATATATATATATATATATATATATATATATATATATATATATATATACATATATATATATATATATATACGGTCTACTTCACTTCACCTAAAACTAATTTGACAGAATTTCATTTGACTGAGACCAAGTCACCTAATTTACAAATTACCGAAAACTCATTTCACTGAATCTCATTTCACGGAAAGCTTACAATGCTAAATTTCAAAATACTAGATTTTACGAACCACAGCAGAATGTTTTAATATTTATTTTAATTCTCATCTTTCTATATTTCATTTTCTATAGAAATAAAAGAAAATCGCACTTTCTAGAGCCATGTGTTTTCTTGTCTGTACAGAGTGATACTATTTAGAAGAAGCACTTTTTGCTGTCATTTGCCGAGTTATAGAGTGCATGTGTTAGACTAAAGTTGGGAGTTCACTTCTTTGCTACCAGCACATTTATGGCTTCTCACTTCCTGCAATCAAGATTTCAGCAATTGTAGCAGTATTTAATGTCCAAATATATATTCCAGACGGAATCCTCTGCTATTGTTTGCTATATAAAGCAGTTTATTCTATCATTTTCAAACTGAATCCTATGTTATTCTTTGCTACATAACAAAAATAATCTATTATATTATTACCTGATATTTTGATAGAAATATGTATGAAGTTTTCCTCCCTATCATCCACATAACAGAGTCGATTTCATATAAGTGGTGATATAGACAAAGTTCCATAACTAAAACAACAGATTTTCATCTTTTTGACTTTGAATATGTAATGGTCTCTCCATGTTGTTCTATGAACCCTAATTCTAGGCATTCCTTCAGAAGTTCAAAAATTCAAAGAGTATCAGTCTTGAAACTAAGACACTTTAAATGTGACCTACAGAAAGTAACAGCAAACAGTAAAAGCTGATATTACACATTAAAAGTATTTTCCCGCTGACAAGCACTCTGTAACCCTGATATGAGGGTGACACACCCAGTGACTCATGACATATATAAACTAACTTCAAGACTGTTAAACCTTGAAGAAGAGGGATTTCTCCATGTTGCAGCAATTTCAGACTTAGTGCGTATTTCTATATCATCACACTTAATTGTCCTCATTTTTAAGTGCTGCACTTAACCTCCTTAGACTGTTATGCCTGTGATATATTTGTTGGCATTTCAAATGTCACTGTGCCATTGTTAATCAGCAACATTTTTAAAATGAGTTAAAACATCAGATTTTTGTTCATATATGTTAGCTCTTATTTATGTTTCTTCATCCTTATTTTGGTTCGGTAACACACTACGATGTTTTCCATACTCATTATGATCAGTGGCACATACTGGTTGACACTGATGTGGGTGGCACATTCTGTCTGCAAATAATAATTTTCATCTAAATATTCTTTCATAACTGTTGAGTAGTTGATCACAAGTTATTTTGATCAGCTGTATCAGAAATGTGGTGATACAAGCTTTCTAAAAAGTGAAGATTGACTATTTATGCGGTGGTGCAGCGGTAGCATTGTTATCTCACTGCAAGAGGTTCTCCCGTTCGATTCTCGGCTGGAGTGCGAGGAGTGCCTTCTGTGTGGAGTCTGCATGTCCTCCCCAAGGTTGAGTGGGAATTCAAAAGACATGCATAAATGGGCATGCCTTCGTTGAAGGTTGAACGTCGAGCTGGCACCTCGGCGTTCATAAAAATCTACTGCCAATCATTAGCGGACCGGAGTTCCGCTGTGGCGACCCCTAACTGGGAAAAGCTGAAAGAAAACAACATACAATGCATTCAGACTTGCCCCATTTTCACATTGTGTCCCTACCCTTTATAAGGAAACATAAATATATTTGCCTAATTGGTGTCCATAGCAGCCATGACAATGTCAACAGTAATTTTGTTATAAGCAAGTTAAAAAGGTAATTCATTTAGGCTGCAACTCATCAAATACAGGAACTTTTCAAAACTCGCCAAGACATTCAGTGAGAAAAGAAGTAATATACACTGCTGATATCTATCTCTGAACCTTACATTGGTCATTTTTTGTTCTTATGTTATGCCATGCAAAATGGCATTATTAAAGAAGATAAGTCAGAAAAGAAGAAAGCAGATGACAGCATGCTTTTAACAAAGCATTGTGTAAACAGGAAGTATTATCAGCATTTCTGTCACATTTGCTAAATTTGGATTGCTGGCCCCAAAAATGACTCCTTGTTTGTCAGATAGTAATCAGTGGGAGGTGCCATATCCAGCTGCATTCTGGCAATATTTTGACAACTGTAAACCAGTGACCAGTAGGAGAATTTGATCTAAAGCAATAATCTTCTGAATGAATATGCAAATCATTTTTGTAATACTGTTATTATATCAGAAAAGGAACAACAGCTAGAGGCAGAGGTGAAAGCCTTTATGACTGCAGTTTATAATCTGTGCTGCAAGCCATAGGACTTTCTCTTAAATATTAAAAGAAACAAACCTGACAAAAAAAATTATAACTGGATGTACTTCTCTGCTTCTCTAATTACCTGTATACTTATCAGATTTCTCTGGAGCATCTAACATCTCAATGACTGTTGATTAATTAATACTGCAAAAGATAGTGCTGGCTGTAAGGCCCAAGCAGATAATCCTATTTTAATTGTCATGTAAGTGAATCAAGATATCTTAAGACATCTCATTTCTAAGGTCCTGGGAGACATTCCAAAACTGAAAGATAAGCACTTGAGGAAGATAAATGAAACTGATTTTTGTTCTGTTAAAATTTTTATGTAGACTCTGCTGAAAGCATAAAGCCTAATAAAATTTTAGTAACCAGAGCAACCATAATGGAGTATTCCTCTACTTTACTGAAGTTTTTTTTAATTATACTGAATATCTTGATAATAAGCAGTAGAGAAGAAATCTAGATCTAGTCCAGACTGAGACACTTGATAATATGGCATTTTTAGAACAGTTATCGACTGCCTTAGGGATTGGTAATACAATTTCTACTGAAAGAACACACAGAACACTAAAGACACTATTAGTCAATACACAAATAGCCTAAGAGAACATTTTTAATTACTGGATTTTAAGGATAAATAAGGTCTGTTAAATCAAGTTGTCAAAGTGAAGGAATTCTCTCCTTTGAACTCTAGTCTTCCTATTACAAGCCTGTTCCTTAAAAACAGTTAATAAATACAAGATCAATGTACAACTTTACCAGCTCTGTTACAAGTACAGCGTGCAAACAGCCTTTGACTACTTGGTCAAACTGGATGTAAATTGATAGAATCAGTAATGAACTTTTACTAGTCCAGAACAGGGTCTACAGTTCCATCAAGGGAAGTTGATCTCAGCTCCAATAATCAATGCTTTCATACAAAGGGCTGTATCCTCCCCATGACCCCTGTCAAACCTTTCTGAATGTACTCTCAAGGCTGGCAGTTCAAAATCCATGAGATCTAAGTTATCCACCCAGGTCTATGGTTTCTAAAGACCCTGTCTAAATGGACTAGACAGTCAGTCTCAATAAAGTGTACTGTTCACGTTCTTTATTTCTAACCTATCTGGCCAACTTTCCTAGTGTGCAGAAAGAGAGATGAACATAAGTTTACCAAGCAATAGTAATCCCCATTTGATGGAAGTGACATACTTATCTATAGCCTTTGACACTACAAGCCAATCTAAACTAAGATGTAAAATCTATGATATATTATCCTGGGAACCAAAGTGTCAGAAAAGTCTACAAAACTACCTTTTCAAAAAATGGTCAGACTGTGACTATGTGGTACTTAATCCAGGGATAAAGGGTCTGAGTGTGTTTACAAGCTACTTTCTGCAGTACAGCGTATAGGATTTGAATCCTTCTACTCCTGTATGCCTATTGAGTGACTCTGAGCACATCAGCTAAACAGACAGTTCTCCTGCGTGTGTGCGTAGGTTGTGTGTGAAAAGAGACACTTATTCTGTGTAGGATTACCTGGTTAAGAAATGTTACTTATCTAATATATAGTTTGCTATCTGGTCCAGTAAATAGAAACCACCAGGTAGTCTTTTCTTTTTTTTTTTTTTTTTTTTATTTACTTCATCCCTGGTTTGGCACCTATGTCTCTAATGGACAATGGCAACCTGTAAATGGTTCATCTCCCAGGCCCTGTTTACACTTATCAAGGATATCAGAGCTTGTCAGAGATTTGGGATGCATGGCTAAGCTCAAAAAAGGCCCTTGGGGTCATTAGCCTAGTAAACACCTGTGAACCTATGAACCTATGAACTGCTCCTCACCATTTAATGATGAGAGAATTGTCTTATTGGAGGTTGAGAGTTGGTACATTGATTAAGGAGTTTACTTTACAGATGAAAGGTACATGGTTTCATTTTTAAATGGGATAATTGGTTAGGCTTAAAATGGCCCACTGAGGCAGTTTGCCTAATACTAACCTGTTTACTCTTTTAGACTGAGGACATATAGTCACTTCTGCCTGCAAGTGTTTCTTGCTCAGAATTCAGTATTTAGTTACTATTAATTTCTTGTGTTGCATTTAATTTATTATTTTGTATTTATTGTTGCTTTATTTTTTTAAAACAGTTGTAAAATGTTTATCTTTAAATGATATAGACACTAACTCTGCAGCAAAAAGGCACTCCATTTTAAGGTATGGTTATCATACTGACACAGGTATACATTTTTATAAGAATTAAAGATTGCTGATGAGCATAAGGCTTGAGTATTCCCTGAGTGGTACAGCACACTCATCTGTACTTTAGATGACTTCTGAAAGATATCGGTCACATTTTTGTAAGGCAGCATTTTGGCTGGATGGTTCTCAATATGTAGTAAGGACCCAGAGGAGAGGTTGTTATTTGTAATGTTTAACTTACGAATGGAGAAGATAATCTTTCTGGGGGAGTATGCTCTCTGTGTTGATAATGCTAACAAATATTCCTCTTTTTTAACTTCTTTTGTATTCACTGGACTTCTAGTATTCAAATAATATTGATGGGTGACTTTAATGTCATACATTAAATTTTCAATAGAACCACACCACACATCGAAAGCCAGATAATGGCATAAGCTATCATAGGTGTTATGAAGAAATTAAGATTGTTAAATATATGGTGGGTTAATAATCCAAATGATAAAGGTTATACTCTATTTTCCACATCTCTATCTAAAGACAATATGTTAGATTAATATTAAATTATACAGGATGATGATGGTCTGTAGGTGTACCCCCATCACCACTGTAGTATAATTACAGATCCCTATGTCTGCATACACAAAGTCACAAAGAAGCAGGCAGGTGATGCACAAATATTTGTAGATCCTAACATAAGCAGCTTTATTTCTCAAAGTGAGCAGATGTATACAATAATATCCTTAGACACTATGACAACTTTTATACATTGGTAGAGCTTCATACTAGAGCTTCAAGTTGCTTTGTTATGCTGCTAAAGAGAAGTAATGTGATCCACATGACAGAACTATTAAATACAGGAAATGTCAGGTCTGCTTCTCTCAGTGTAATCTAACCCAGTTAAGTAGCCTGATAAACTTGAAATAAGTGCAAATCTGCTAAAATAGCTCTTGCCACATTTATTAAATTCAAATTTGAGCTCTGTCTGAAATGAACATGCATTTCAGTCCTGAACTGAAAGTAACAGAACCAGCAAATCGATAACAAATTCTTAAATCCAGAAATGTTCCATACTTGATCCATACCATACTTAATTAAGGAAATTTACTATGTGACTCAAGTAGTGTTAGTCCAATTTCCATGCTCTTTTCTTACTGACAGCTGAGATCTTGGTCTGTGTAGTTGAAAGAGACCATATTATATTTGGATAAAGCTCCCTTTTATGAAATCAAGATTCTGATACTTACAGATATTTTTATAGTTAGCAAAGCCCATCCAGAAATTATTTCACAGTAACGCCTCTTATTTTAACTATCCTTACTCAGCTGTCTGTATTATGGTTAATATCTGTATAACAGAGCTATTTATTATTAACAGACAAGTACAGGAATTAGCTATAAATGGACATAAGACAGTTTGGATGGAACAAGCTCATCTAAATATTAGGTATTGCAATGTACCATTTGATTTAAAACCTCTAAATATGAACCCATAACAAGTTTGGGAACCTGTTCATTGGAGTTCTATTTGTCATAAGCTATGATTATCCAGTCTTGGTGAGTATACGGTCATCGATATGATGAGTGTTTTATCACTGCATATTTAGCCAGACATTTGTCATTACTTTACAGATGCATTTGCATTGGCAAATTCACCAAATTAATTGCACACTTCATTTGGGTTGGGGATGCAAGATATTTCACATGACGATGTAGTTACCTTAAGATAGCCTAGAACTTTTAGATTTATTTGCCTGCTGTTATAGATTTCACTATCAACAAGCATTAAGCCAAAGAGGATTGCCCACTTTGGACCTATTTTAGATCATTCCAACTCAAAGTGACATTACAGCTATTATTCAATGTTGCTGTTGTTTGTCTTTCGGCTTTTCCCAGTTAGAGGTCGCCACAGTGGAACTCTGGTCCGCTAATAACTGGCAGTAGATTTTCACGAACGCCGTGGTGCCAGCTTGATGTTCAACCTTCAACAAAGGCACGCCATTTACACATGTCTTTCGAATGCCCACCCAACCGCGGGGAGGACATGCAGACTCCACACAGAAGGCACTCCCAGCACTCCAGCTGAGAATCGAACGGGAGAACCTCTTGCTGTGAGGCAACAATGCTACCGCTGCACCACCACGGATGATACAGCTATTATTCAATAATGTTTTCAAATGGAGTATTACATGTCCTTAAGAAATATATATAATGGTTGACAGATTTTGTAAGAGTGCATATTCTCCTATTATGTCAAACTAAAACGAAAAAGAAAACAAACAAATATTTTGGAATGCTAAGGTGCCCAGTGGTGTATGAATCATTGCAGAGTTACTCAAACAAGTAGATGAAAATGCAGCATACTTCACCTCTTTTGTGTATCTGTGACAGACTTCTTCTCTCTCTTTTGCTGATTTTTGGAGATTCCTTCAAATCAAAATTGCATTCCTTGGCTTTGAATTTAGAAAGCCTGCCACACTTATGTGGTAGGTAAATTCAGTTGTCAGTCTTGAAAGCAAAGCATTATTTCAAGAATCCTAAAACACAATTACTTTCTTTGTATCATATACAAAGAAATGTTTAAGCTGTGTAGCACTTCCTTAAAGTGTCCCCTGCTGCATGTATTTACTTTAAATTAAATACTTAACTAGTTCCAAAAAACCTGTTGAATGTTCATTTTAGATGATATTGGACTTCAGCATATAAGTTTATTTTTAACAGCTTTACAGCTTTACTGAATCATCACATTTTAAAGAGTTGGCATGAGTACCAATACATTATCAGAAAAGCCTTTTCTATTTTCTTTTTGTTCTCCAGAGAAAATAATGCCCTTAACTGAATTACATCCAATGACTAATGCATGCCCAAAAATACACACTTTCACATAAATAGCACTCTTCATGCCTTTATTGGTTTATCAAATAATACCTCATCAAAAAACTCATTATGTACTAAAACCGATACTGTATTTGTGAATGGTCATAAAATACTATACCCAGTTTTCTCTGCTGATTTATGAGTTGGTGATTTTGATTTTCAGCTGCCACTTTGTAGGTTTGTTATTAATATGCTTAAAGGTTCATATTTTAGTTCTTTATTAAATTTGAAATGGCCATGGTTGTTTGGTACATTTGAGTCATACTGTAGTGTATATCTTGCCCATTTTATTAATATATCTGTTAAACAATGGTTCATAGGTTCATAAAATGATACTAGGCTATTGGCCCAGAGGCCTTATAAGCCTAGCCAAGAATTTTGCCCATGTTCCCTCAAAGTCAGCACCTGGTTCCCCTGTCCAGCAGGGACACAGATGTGATCCCAGGGGTATATTTTCTGTTTCCCATTCAGTCATTCAGGTTAAAGAGGGGCTAGCATGGCACTCTGCTTGACATGGAGAGGGAGTCCGTTCCACAGATGAAAGAGTCTTTGGGACACAAATCTATCCCCTCAACAAGTTCTGTTAATGTCACAGACCAGGTTAAGGCCCTCCATGCAGGTTGCATGAGTGGAGTTTGTCTTACAGATAGGCAGCAACTCCATCAAGGCTGGGTCTGAAATAGCCTTGCATGCCAGACACAGGTCACCTCTGAGCAGTCTGTATGAGACTGAGTAGAAGGACAGGGCTTTTAGCCTATCTCTATAGGATAGGCATTTGTGAGCCTAGATTTTCATGATCAGGAACCTCTGTGGTCTCTCCAACTGCTACATGTGCTTGGAAAGGTACATGCTGAAGGGGGCATTGTACTCCATAATGGGTCTGACAAGGGAAGAGTACAGGAATGGTATGACCTCCTTGTTCCTAGATTAAATACCCTTATTTATGAGGTGGGCCATGTAGAAAGCCTTCTGTGCAATGGAGGCAACATGGTGGTCAAAAGTCAGGTTGCTATCAACCTGGGTGCCCAAGTCCCTCATGACTGATTGCATGCTTAGTACATTGTTATTAATGTGATAATTAGTGGGGATGACATTTTCCACAAATTGGATAATGATGCATGTTAGATTTTATGAATATAAATCTGAAATTAATTATGTTGTAAATATGCTGAAAGAAAAGGCTTGCTTAAATGCAGAAACAGAGTTTACTAATATGTGATCAGCAGTCATACTAAATGACCATGGCTTGGAAAAGGAATCTGCTGAATGGACATTCTTCCCTTACAGACTCAAAACAGGATGTATGCAAGAGCAAAAATACAAAATCTGCTTTTAAAGAATGGACATTATTCCCTTACAGACTCAAAACAGGATGTATGCAAGAACAAAAATGCAAAATCTGCTTTTAAAGAACAATGACATGTTTTTCTGCATGGAAAAACAGGATATGACACAAGAACAGATTTTTTTTATACAAAGATCCAAATAAAATACAAGATGTTCACACTGTCAGAAAAGCTGATCTCTGACAATGTGTTTTCTCAAAAATATGTTTTTCTACATGGACATTAGGAAACTGTTACAGGATATTCACACTGTCAGAAAAGCTGGTTTCTTACAAGACATTGTTAAACAAGGAAGCTTAGTATTGTTTCTACAGGATACAGAACAATGTGTTTCCTCAAAAATATGTTTATGCATGACTAAAAAGTGTATATAAAGAGCTGTATAAATCCAGCTATGTTAGGGGTATGGTAGGAACACATTTGGTGTTCTGAGGTAAATGTTATATCTCTCACATCATCTGTACTATATGAGAAGTAAAGTTGGAACAGTACTTTTAAGCTGTAACGTGTTTTCGTTTGGTTTATTATAAAAAGTTATTGGTTACTGCTCTCTAAAGTGGATGCTGCAAAGTATATTCTCTCATCAGTGTATATTCTGCAAGTTTCTGTATGCAACAGACTGTGAATGCAAATATAACTAGACTTTGAATTTTAGCAGAATCCAGCCAGCAAGAATGAGTGTCTTAAGAACACTGCAGATCCATCACAGCAAGCAGTAAGCAAGTAAGATCAAAATATTTTTTCAATGACGAGGCAGCTGAGTGACTAGCTCCATATAATTTTTTCAATGGCAAGCTAGTCTGCATTTGAACCTACAATCTGCATTCAAACACAGAAGGAGTGATGGTAAGACCTGCAGAGGGTCACTTCAGTTAAATTGCAGTAACTAACATTTGTACGTATGTGTAAATCCTAAACAGAAGTATTCCAGTTTATGCAGCTTGCAGTAGTAAAGTTTTTTAGACGTCTACAATCCGGAGTGAGACTAGTTCAAGAAATTCGCAGTGCCATAAATTCTTCAAGAAAAGGGGGATATCCACTAGCCCATCAGTCCACTGCCTGTTGTGCTTTCCCAGCTTCTCAAGTGACTTTGAAAAATTACCAGCCATCTGCAACAACAGCCTGATCACCTGTTTTCTTGCTCACTGGTAAGACTTTTTTCTGCGTCACATTTTTTAGTATGGTTGCTATTCGACAGTATGGATATTTTCATGCATAATTTAAGCAAATGTAAAAAATGCTATGTTGGTATACACAGCACATTAGTAAATGTAAAACCTTATTAGGGCAGGTTGATAGTAAGGCATTATGCAAATGTATTACAATATTTGACTGGTATCTCAAAGAAAACCATGTAAAAAATGACAAATGTTTATTGTGTGCTTCAACAAAAACTGCATTTTGTGTATTATGTAATAAAAAAATATTGCATCATATTGTGAAAAAATAGACTATAAAGACAGATCTGAAGAATTAACTAAGGGTAAAGTGTTTCCATTACATTCTGATGTTGAACAGTTATGTCCTGTCACCACATGTGAGTCAAATCAGTTACTGATAGAACCCCTAGTACATTTTGTTACAAAGGAATGTAGTAAACTTCTAAAAGACAGACATAATGAGTTCAGGAAGCTTAGACAAGTTATACACACATCTTTTCAAAAGTGCATAGGAGTTTCAAATTCAGCAGAACAGCTTACTAAAGAATGTCAGAAAGACCATGCAACATCACAGAAAATTCAACAGCAGTTGCAGGATAAAGGAAATAAATTAGCTCAATTGACAAAGACTGGGAATTTCCTGCATACACAGTTAATCTGTGCAAAAGAAATATATTTTATAATATGTTTATGTTTTGAAAATGGTTAAACATACATGGTAGGATGGTAGGATCTGATGTCTGGACAAATCATTCTTAAATGTTTTACTTTCATTCAGTTAAAGCAAGACATCTATCAGTACTACAGTAAAGTAAAGCATATGAATGCCATTCATTAGCATAGTCAAAAGGTAAACAAAACTGTTCTAGTGTATAAAATTAAATAAAAATAGTTAATAAGAATAAAAATTTAAAGTCACAAGACTGACATGCTTGTATAAAGATATACAGATACAAGACATGCATCTATGTATGTTCTTTTCATCTAGAGTACATTTGTTTACAATACACAAAAGCAAAAGGCAGACAGCAGCAAATATAAATAATATAAATATAAATGTGTTGGTTAAACTAATATCTATTTTGTTTTTTACAATTTGTTTATAATTATATAGTAACACCAAACAGTTAAAGTTCTGAATTTAAAAAGAAAATCACAGATGGTATTATTCAAACAGTTTTTGTAAAATTAATGGCAGGACAGTTAAATAGTTAAATAAAAAAAAAAATACTGAAATCCATGTAAGGTAATTGTAAAATGATGTCTATTTATGTTGTATAAATGCATAGTTATGCAAATCACAATCACATTAAAGGAAAAATGCTAAAAGAATTAACTATAGTTTACAGAGTATGAAATGTGAGCTCAGACCTTCCTAGACTGAATGAATAGTTACAGGAAATGCTGGAAAGATAAGATAAATAACAAGACTGATTGCCAGGCAAGTAGCTTGAGTTTTTCTAAAGCATCATTGTTATTAAAAAAGACTTGTTAAAATGTTTACAGGCAACACTATTTGGTAAATGTAATACAATGCCACAATTGTGCATAGATGTCACTGATAATCTGTTTGCAAGTAAATGTTAAAAGAGAAGAAAAAAACTCAGTTGCATCAAGTACAGCCAGCAAATGGGCTATAGTATATATACAGTTCAAATCAATTGTGCAGGAGGGTGTAAATACCTACTAGAGGTAGAGGTAGTAAACAGCAAAAGCTTTAGAAAAAATTATCAAATCAGACAGGGGTCTATAATAATGTATAACCATAGTCTTAGGCTGACATACATTCTATTCTCACAGCATAGGGCAGGTAAACAGTGCTGAAGTACTACAGGGGGAGGGGTACTTTCTCAATTTTACACTGACTGTATAAGAGGGAGGGGCACTTTCTCAGTTTTACACTGACTGTATAAACAGACTGTGACAAGGGTCTGAAATAAAGCTACATAGAAATAAATAATAAGGGTCTAAAATAAAGCTACAAGAAAAAATATCTCATTCCTTCTTGACAATACTCTTTTAGGGAGAGGAAAAAACAGGTATTAGTGTATTAGAAATACTGGTAAACTGTATTAAACCTGACAGGATAAGATATTTTACAAGTTGTTAATAGCTATCATAATGGTTAAACAAGAGATGATTTAAAATTGTTTTATTAAAGCTATACAAGAGAGAATAAAGATATGCAAAATGCATAAATGTTTCTAATAGCAAGAATGGTCACTATTTTTAATATGTTTTTGGCAAAACAATGTTGGTATAAAAAAGCATGAATATTTTTAATTGCTGAGTATGTAGTTTAAAATAACAGGACATATGCATTTGGTATCAATTCCACTAGATATTTCTAAAGAGACAAACATTTTCCAAGATTTTGCTTAATATTAATGTTATTAAATTTGTAAGATTAGACTAAATGTACTTTATAGTCTTTGTATGTACAAATGCAGAAGAATTCAGTACAAATGAGATTAACGTCTAGTAATGAATATGTGTGAAAAACCATATTTAATAAAAAATGGGTCCAGGATACCTACTAGATTGAAATGCATGAAATACATACTGTGCAGGATACATTGTAATAAGTTCAAAACTAATTTGTCAAGTTGTAATATCACTGGTTTTACCCCAGTAAAATAACTGCTTTCAAATATTTATTATCTAAGCCCAGTTCAGTACTTTACCAAGATGTTAATGGGCAGTTCAAAGACATGACCACAATGTTATGGTTAAAATGACATTGAAATTGTGTGTTTTCAGTAGTGTATAAATGCTTGCAGTAGCACATAGTTATTGTCTCATAGTTAATTTAACAGCTGCAAAGAGTTAATTGAACAGTTCTAAGTCATAAATTAAATTCTGTGATTGCAAACGAATAAATTGATCAAGTTAAGCTAAAGCAGACAGCTCATAACTGATAAAAATATTTTCACAGAATGGTCTGCAAAAGAAAAAGTTGTTAAATACATTCAATTTTGGTAGTAATACTTTAATATCATTGTATTAACTATGTAAAATTGCATTTTGATTTGTTGTATCAAACTAAAGGTTTGTTTCTTGTGTTTTCTATATAACATGTTTTGAGTATGTTTAAAAACAGAGGGAATTGTTAGATTTTATGAATATAAATCTGAAATTAATTATGTTGTAAATATGTTGAAAGAAAAGGCTTGCTTAAATGCAGAAACAGAGTTTACTAATATGTGATCAGCAGTCATACTAAATGACCATGGCTTGGAAAAGGAATCTGCTGAATGGACATTCTTCCCTTACAGACTCAAAACAGGATGTATGCAAGAGCAAAAATACAAAATCTGCTTTTAAAGAATGGAAATTATTCCCTTACAGACTCAAAACAGGATGTATGCAAGAACAAAAATGCAAAATCTGCTTTTAAAGAACAATGACATGTTTTTTCTGCATGGAAAAATAGGATATGACACAAGAACAGATTTTTTTTATACAAAGATCCAAATAAAATACAGGATGTTCACACTGTCAGAAAAGCTGATCTCTGACAATGTGTTTTCTCAAAAATATGTTTTTCTACATGGACATTAGGACACTGTTACAGGATATTCACACTGTCAGAAAAGCTGGGTTCTTACAAGACATTGTTAAACAAGGAAGCTTAGTATTGTTTCTACAGGATACAGAACAATGTGTTTCCTCAAAAATATGTTTATGCATGACTAAAAAGTGTATATAAAGAGCTGTATAAATCCAGCTATGTTAGGGGTATGGTAGGAACACATTTGATGTTCTGAGGTAAATGTTATATCTCTCACATCATCTGTACCATATGAGAAGTAAAGTTGGAACAGTACTTTTAAGCTGTAACGTGTTTCCGTTTGGTTTATTATAAAAAAGTTATTGGTTACTGCTCTCTAAAGTGGATGCTGCAAAGTATATTCTCTCATCAGTGTATATTCTGCAAGTTTCTGTATGCAACAGACTGTGAATGCAAATATAACTAGACTTTGAATTTTAGCAGAATCCAGCCAGCAAGACTGAGTGTCTTAAAAACACTGCAGATCCATCACAGCAAGCAGTAAGCAAGTAAGATCAAAATATTTTTTCAATGCATTTCTTGGCATTCAGTTTGAGGCCATGCTTCTGGCACCAGTAATTAGTTTGGGTAAGGCCCTCTTGGAGATGTTCATATCACTAGTGGAATTTAAGACAGTGCCCAGCTTGCAGTCATCTGCAGACTTGGTCAGCCACAGACCACTGGTTTTGGCTTGCACCTCAGGAAAGTATATACCAAAGAGTAGAGGCCCCAAGACCAATCCTTGGGATACACTGCTTGTTATGGGTCTACTAGTTGGCTTCCTCTGCTTTGACTGAGTGGGTTCTATCAGTGAGCCAGTTTGCTACCCATCTGGTAACATACGGGTTGATGCTTATCTGGGTAAATTTATCTATTATGCCCGAGTGGGGAATAGTGTCAAAGGCTTTTGTTATGTCAAGGTAGGTGGTGTGCACCATCTTCCCCTCATCCATGGCTTTGGTGACTGTTTCAAAGAAGTTCTTCAAGTTTACAGGCATAATCTCCCTTTATCAAAACCAAACGGTATGGTGTCAGGCATTTGGAGGTTGCCAATTTCCTTGTTTATAAGGTCCATGATAATGCGTTCCATGGCCTTGCAGATCAGGCTAGTTAGGATGATGGACTTATAATTGCCTGGGTCAGTGGATGCTCCACTTTTGTGTAGAGGGATGACGGTGTCTATCCTCCATTCAGCTGGGATGCAGCTGGTGCTTAGGCTTTGGTTGAATAGGGTGTCGAATGGAGCTGAGAGCTCATGCCTGAGTTCATGTAGGATACAGCCAAGGATGTTATTGAGTCCCATGGAAACTGTATCTTTTGCCTTTGAGAGGGCATTAAGGACTTCCTCCTTGGTGATGAGGGGAGAGAGGCAGGTGCTTGGGATGTCCTGGTTTACTGATGGGGGGACAGGGGGGTGAAGTTTTCACTGAAACTGTCTGCCAACAGGTTGGCTATATCTATGGCGTTTGTGTATGTGGTGTTATTGAACACCAGTTCAGGGCAGATTTGGGTGTTGCCTTTGAGGGTGCAGACATATGTGAAGAAAGACTTGTGATTGTCCTTGGTGGATATGGTCAATTATTGCTTGTTCAGACAATAGAGAGATTGCTTCCAACTTGGCACCTGCTCCTTCTTGGCCTTGGACAGCAATTCTTTCCTTCTATTATAGAGTTTGTTTATTGCTGCTGTCCAGTAGACAGGTTTACTCTTTCTTGAGGAAGATGATTTGGTCCTGTCAGGTATGTCTGACTCCATACAGCTATGTAGGTGCTTATATAGTTTTCTGGTGTAGGTTTGGACATTAATATTAGTACCAACTGAAGGAATGTTGGCTGTGAAGCTGCTTATACCTACTCTGAGAAGATTGTAGTCAGTTTTGAAAAAGTTTTTTCATTTGACCCTGACAAGGGGGGGGGGGTCAGGGGAGATGGTGGCTTCAAAAGTGATTGCTTTAAGGTCGGATTTTACCAAGGAGGATGACATTGTAGGAGTGCTACTGTAGCTACTCATGTTGGTTGGGACCAGGTCCAGAATATTTTCACCTCTTGTAGGGGCGTTGACCAGCTGATCTAATGCATTGGCATCGACGAAGTTGAGGAATCTCTGGGTATTCATGCTTGGGCTAGAATAGATCTTCTACTCTATGGTTGGGTAGTTAAAGTCACCCAGGATCAGGGTAGAGGGCTTAATCTTTATGGATTCAAATAAGTCCAGATAGGTTCATAGATTAGTACTAAGCTAACTGCCCTTGCGAGCCATTTTAAGCCTAGCCAATTATCCCTTGTGAAACTCAGACCCTGAACCTTGTGTTTGTAAGGCAAACACCTTAACCATTAGGCCACCCTCCCAAAAGGTTCATAGGTTAGTACTAGGCTAACTGCCTTTGTAGAACATTTTAAGCCTAGCCATTTACCCCATCTGAGAATCAAACTCTGGACCTTGTGTTTGTAAGGTAAACATCTTAACCCTCATGCCATCTTCCCACCCCTCTGGAGTGGGCATTCTGAGTCATGGTTGGGGGTCTGTTGATAGCTATGATTTGAATAGCTGTTTTGTCAACAGTTAACTGCACTTAGAGTGTCTCCTGTGCATCACACTGTTTGACTAGCCTGGAGATGTGTATGTCTTTGATTAATATTGAAACTCCACCTCCTTTGGCTTTGTAGTCCTCCATTTGGGGTCTGAAAGTATGGCAGGATGAGTAACCTGATAAGGTTGGGGTGCTCTCCACAGCTTTGAACCAGGTTTCAGTGACTGCACAAATATCAGCATCCTCCATGGCAAGGACTGTTTGCAATGAATGCAATTTCATGCTAAGACTCCTAGTGTTTAGCAGCATGGCTTTTAAATTTTGTTTATAAGAATTTTTCATGTTGGTAATTTTGTACTCATGACTTTGCCTAAAAAAGGCACTATGGGGGAGGCAAGAGCCTTGACCAGAAGCCTAAAACCCAGGAGAGACAGATGAAGGCCATCTCTGGCAAAACATCGTGGTCTGTCAATCATGTCCTCCCAGGTTGTCAAGTACTGGATCCTCTTGGAACGACACCAGAAACTAAGCCAATTGTTAAAGTCAATCATTTCCTGTTTAAATTGAGGTATCATTCTGGGTGATGATAGAATGCTGCTTAAGGCTAGGAACATACCTGCCTGGGACACATATTCAGCAAGCTCAATCATGTCACTCTTCATATAGCCCAGAGAGGTACGTCTCAAGTCATTCACACCAACATGGACTATGACAAAGTCACAACAGTACCAGTTGTTAAGGGACTTGAGTCAGTGCATGATATGGTGGCTCTAGCACCTGACAAGCAACTTACTGTGACTTTCTCCTTGTCTAGCATGGTGAGGGGCACATCTATGTGTCACATGACAGAGTTTCCTATGACTAGTATACTGGGTTTGTGGTTGGACATTAGAGGCTGTGAGACACAGACGTGTACTATGTGTGATGCTTGGTGCTGTGGGTTGTGATGTGCATGTGTGTTTTTGTTTCGGAGGTTTAGGTATGTTTTTGTTGAGAACCCCCGCATATGTAGGAGTGTGTTGTACAAATGTGGGTAGTGTTAGAGGTGTGGTGTTCATAGTGTTTGTGCAGACAACCTTTTTATTGCCAGATGCACTGGCTTGTGACTGAAACAGCAAGGATTCTAGGTTTGTAATGTGATTGCATCTCTCACATATTGTGTTCCTAGGTGGTAGTAGTAGAGGGTTGTCTGTGTACATAAGAGAGTTACTACACTGTCTCAGGATGCCCATATCAACCGGACTAGCAGAAGAAACCATCCATGGCTATCAGAAACTGTGGAAGAAAGGTCAGGGATAGTAGTCTGGGTACTATCTGAGGAGAGTACCTATAGGTGTGAGTAGGGCTGGATAAAATCAATACAGTAGCTGCAGGCAAGGGCCTCATTCATACAGGAATGCTGGTAAGGGAGCAAATGCAACTGAGATACCTCACAAAGTGTTACAACAGCACAGTGACAGTGCACAATGGGCAAACAAGCACAAAGCCATCCAAATTCTGGGTTTAAATACCACAAAAACAAAAGTAAAATAGAAACACTGGAATTGACCAATCAACCCTTATCCCTGAGCTCAACACCCTATACCAGACCAGTTCCAACCAGTTCACCTACTCTGACTAAGTGCAGGCAGTCCCTGGCCAACACAAGATGGTATAGCAAGAATCATAGGAATCACACAGACAGATCTGAATAGAGCAAAACCTGTAACCAGACTATGCTAAAAATATTTAAACTCTGTTTATGTCAATTTAACACAGGAGAACAGATAGATACTTAAATATAACAGTAGCAAATGAGCAAACTGGTTTAAACAAATTAGCAAACAAGAGCAAACTGGTTTAAACACATTAACCAATTAGCCAATAAAAAAGCTCAAAACTGAGCTCTGTTCCAATAGTCTTAAATCAGACAAGTTCTAACTGCACACTCCTGCCACTAGGGTGCAGGGGAATCTTCTTCAAAAAGATGGCCTGGATTAGTGAGCAAGTTATACAAACAAAGCTAGATTCAGCAGGTCTGAATCTAGTCTATGCACAGCAAAGAAGGTGCATCAATTTCAGAAAGAAACAGTTCAAATATGCAGGCACAATAAGCCTTTAACCAGCAATTCCCAGCTCAGAAGTGCAGAATCTACCCTCTCCTCCCACAAGAGTGCAGACCACAAACCTTATTAATGTAAAATAACTGGCCTAAAGCCCAAGTGCTTAAACCAGAACTAAGACACTTTTAGAATAACAGACACTGAGGCTTCAACCAGCAACTCCCAACATAGAAGGATGTAAGCTACCTCTGCTGCCACAAGAGTGCAGACCACAAACCTTCTTAATGTAAAACAACTGGCCTGAAGCTCAAGTGCTTTAACCAAAAGGCTTAGAATAACAGTTACAATTTAATAAGGCTACAAACAAGCAGTAATAAATGCAGCAGAATAAATGCAATTGAGTACTTTTAAGAACATGCAGCAAAAGCAAAAATAAAGTAATAAAGTAGGAAGAAACACAAATACAGTAAAAGTAGATGAATAAAGTGCATTTTTTTAGGTTAAGTGTGAAGGGATGAAACACGATAATTTAAGGTTGAGAAACTAAGGGGGTAGGCCTTCTCAAATGATCTCTCTCTACTCAGTAGAATAAGCTGATAAGATGGGACTGGGAGGAGTGCCAAAATTAGATTTATAGTATGGGGAGGCAACTCAAAAGCCACCAAACTTAAGAACACAACAAGAACTGGGCATTTGGGAGGGACTCTTAAAACTCCAGCAGAACAGAAAACTTAAAACGAAGCAAATGTAATACTAGGGTCTATATTAGATCAGCGAACACTTAAACAAGCAAATGCTGATTGATCGACCTTATTTAAGCAAATGTTCAAAATATCGAAGCAACAGAAATCCGAATTTTTTCCTAGGAAAATAATTCAGTTGTCCGTTTTTGTTGCTTCGGTATTTTCAGTGCTGTGGTGGAAAGTTACGGGTCAGATTCAGGTAGGTGTGCGATTGTGTGGATGTGAGTGTTAGGGTGGGTTAGGTGAGTTAAGGTTAGGTATGTGTGCGATTGTGTGGACATGAGGGTTAGGGCGGGATTAGGTGAGTTAGGGTTAGGGAGCAGGTGAGGTGAGTGTGCAATAGTGATGGACCTTAGGGTTAGGTTTTGGATTAAGGTAAGTGGATAGTTAGTGGTGTGTGCATAGTTTAGTGTAGGGTTAGGTGTCAGATTTTAGGTGTATGTGTGTGGACTTCTGTTTATTTGGTGTGCTTGTGTTGTGTGTATGTGTTTTGGATCAGCAATTTTTCCCTAGGAAATTAAAAAATCGCTGATCTGACAGTTCGAGATTGTAAGCTTTCGCTCACATAAGGTCGATCAATCAGCGTTCACTTTTTTAAGCATTCGCTGATCTAATATAGACCCTAATACTAGAATAAGATAGAAAATAGAAGTGATCAAACATTAAATAAAGAGGTTCAAATCAAAATTAAATGCAGAGATGAGTGATAGAGCAATGCAGGTTTGCAAATTTGACAGATCTGGTTGCACTTTACTCAAAGGACACAGCACTGGAATTACACAATTATATTGTCTGTCTGTAGCAGATGCAATGCAGCAACAACAACAATACCACTACTACTACTAATACTACTACTACTACTAATAAAAATAATAGATAATAGCTCTTACATTACAACAATATTACTCTCCAGTGTGGTGTGGTACTGCACAATAATATAATCCTAATGAAGCCTGAAATATACATCCACTACTCAAGATGTTTACCCACTGATTCACTTAAAAAAGTGATTTTCTTGCTAAGTAATACACAATGATCATATTGCTTAGATATCTTCCCTCCTTCATTTGTGCCAAGTAAGCTGGAAATCAATACTTGTTTATGTAAAGCTAACATACTGGATGAAAAACCTGTACGTATGGGTGACATGACAGACTTCTTAACTTCCACAACAGCCATATAGTATGCTATTTCTGTAATGTTACTGCACATTGTAGCCTATCTTTGAGCCAGTTGGCTATCCAGCAGGTGACATAAGGGTTTATTCCCAGTCTATTTAGCTTTTCTACTATACTTGATTGCAGAATAGTGTCAAAAGCATTGGCCAGGTTGAGGTATGCAGTGTGATCTGTTTTGCCTTTAAATATTGCTTTGGTGACCTTTTCAAAAAAGTCTACTAGGTTGAGTAAGCATGACCTGCTCTTGATGAATCCAAACTGAGACAGTTCTAGTGTTTAGAGGTTCCCTATGTTCTGTTTGTTTAATTCCAATGATAAGTCTTTCCATGGCTTTGTTTATGAGGATGGTCAGATCTATGGGCCTGCAATTGCGTAGGTCTATGGAAAGTCCTCCCTTATGCTGAGGAATAACTGTAGCTGTTCTCCATTCACTTGGTACAAAACCTGTACAAATGCTAACACTAAACCATGTTGTTAAGGGTATAACTAAATCATGCTTCATAAAATTCAAAAAGAAGGACCAGAATGAACAAAATCAGACCCTGACACAACCAAATTTTTATCACTTTAGTTCTTTTTAATTTGACTTAGAATTTCTTCAGAAATAAATCACTCTCCCATTACACACATTAAATACAATGCAAAATCATCACATGACATCAATCAACCAATCAAATAAATGACATAATCAAGTGCAAATTAAAAATGTATATACACATAAAAACATATTTTGTCAATTTAATTATGCTTCATGTTATATAAAATGCATCCAATGATATTGCCAGGACTCACAGATGCAGTATTTTTAGCTTTTGATACAATATTTTAGGACTTGGCCTTGTGTGTCAGCTGGAGGTGAGCCAGTTTCAGGTATATCTTGAGGGACAGATGGAGGGGATAGAGAGGTAAAGTTAGAGCTAAATGTATCCGCCTGTAAGTTAGCTATATCTTCAGCCTCAGTGCAGGTAATGTGGTTCACATTCTACTCTGCAGACTGCTGCTTTGTATTGAAGTCTGTGTGTCTTGTATGAAGACTTACTGAGAATTTCTTTTGCTTTTGATTTATTAATACCTCATGGACTGTTTTCATATTTTTTATTTACAAGACATTATGGATGATAGGTGGTTGATTATTATATTCAAAGCCTCAATAACTGAATCAGTGGGAGGCATCTATGAAAGATAGCCAGTTGATGCTTGCCATGTCAATAAATCCAAGATCCAGTGATGGTTATTAGATGTGTGATAAGCTTTCAAATCAAAGAAAGAGATGATCTTATAACTAATAGAAGTTGACAGACCAAGAAACTAAAATCTACAGTTAATGTTGAAGAGCTGGGCATTGGTATTGAAAAGGTGAGTTGGGTGAGTCCATATATTGACTTTTAGGTGGCCTGAAAAATAGTCCAGAAAAAAATATTTGGTAACTTGGGTAAGAGGAAATTATTATCAATGGTGTTTTTCACTATGGACTTTTTAAGAGGTGGAAAGGCATTCCAGGGATCTCTTGACCAAGTGAGCACTGAAATCTTTGAGAAAGTAGTGTCAAAATGAAACATTGCGATTTTTCAAGCTCTGAATATGAGATGACTACAGCAGCTAAACATTTCAATCTTGTCATGACTGGAATGTGTTCAATAGCCTGAATGCTGTTATGATGTTATGGCTAACACACAGTTGCAAGTTGTTAAGAAGATGGGGCTTTAATTCTGGATGAATGAATGAGTGTGTGGGGTCTCAGAGACTTCCCGCCAGAAAATGGAACATGCGAGCAGTATTTATGCAGAGTTCCCTCACCTTTCAACACTAAAACTGTAAGTTAATTCTACAGGAGTGAAACTGCAGATGCAGATACTCTGAAGCTCTTATGGTCTTGTGGTTTATGAATTTCGCTTATATGATGAGAACAAAGTACATACATACATACATACATACATACATACATAAATAAATAAGGTGATTCTACAATTTTGGAGCTCCTAAGAAATCTGACTTAAACCTTGGCTAAGGAGGATAGTCTTGAAATGAAAACCAAAATTTCTACTAAAAAAGACAATGCACAACATGGAAGAGGAGAGAGATCTGAGTGCATCATATCACATCTGAACAAGATTAACACTAGCTTATTAGACTATACTTAAGGGTCAGATAAGAGAATGATAAAGTGGAAGCAGTCTTGAGTTCTCATTTTGACCTGTCTTACTGAAGGGGAGTATGAAAAACGTGAAACACAGAATAACTACTTCAGAACCAATGTTAATAAGTTATACAGAATAAAAATGTGGTTGAATCAAACATTAAACTCTGTGCTCTATATGCTTTCCTGAAAAAGAAAAAAGGAGTGAATTGCATAGACTTCATGAAAGACATGTCAGTAGAAATAGGAATTAAAAACAAATCTATAAGATTTTTTATTTAGTTTTTAGGGTTATGTTTCCTAGACTCTACTTGGTTTGCTCCCACACCTTCAAACTTAAAGAAAAGATTTTTTACAAAATTGAGTGCTTCTAGAATATAATAAAGGTGACAGGACCAGGGGTGTGATGTGAATGTGATTATTCCGATAAAACAAAACAGTGCAGTAAAACAATGCAGGAGAAGGGATTTTACATTTATACTATTCTATGCATTCTTCTTCAGAAAGAAACCTTGTGAAGCAGTCACATCTTATGACCCTGAGGAAGCATAGAATAATTATTTTGTTCAAGTTACTGTGTTTTATTTTGGATGAGTTCCTGTATTTGCTTCATTTTGAATAAGAGAACAAACTCCAGTCATTGCTTTTTGAGGGGAGTGATGGGTTGTTATAGATGATAAGTAGTTGTAGAGGAAGACTCCACAACCACTACAGGGCAACTGAGAAAAAAAAAACACGGATATTCCTGTTTTTTAAGAGCAAGAAGTTAGAACAGAAAAAAAATGTTTTTACAGTGAATCAGAGACTAAGTAATATAGGCCTTTCCTTAAGACTGAAAGATTGTGTTTTTAATGAATGCTAACTTAAGACACTGACTGTATTATTTGAATGGCTTTTGGATGTCTGTACAATTGAAGCTTAGTGATTTACTTGAACTTTGTATAACTGTATTTGTTCTACATAATTTCTGTGCCTGACATATAAGGAACTGGATATATATGGTAATGAGGACTCAGTGATTTCAATGTCTACATTTTTTTCTAGATAGAATTTCTAAAGTAGTGTTCTTTTCTTTTGGTGTACAGAATAATAAATGTAACATTTTAGGTTTGCTGCGGTGCTTCCTATTTGAGTTTCAATATTTTAAGATGATCTTTGTATTTGTACTGTTGATAACAGTTACAGAGAATGCCCTGTAAAAAGGACTTTGTTGTCTACACCTGAATATCTAGCAGGCAGAGGAATTTCTTGGTTCAGAGAACCGAGGAAGCATCCAAAAGAACTCATTTAGTTCAGCAAAGTTATCCAGTTTCTCTCCTCTCATCTCCCATAGTAGAGTATCTAGTTTACTCTCCTTAAACATAAATGCACAAAGCATCCATAACTGATTGGCTGACCTCCATGCATGTATTGCCCTTTATTCTCCTGACTTTTTAATGGTAATTGAAATGTGGATCCAATATGATATGAAACTTGATGAAATTCTGCATCCCGGCTATAATATCTATATGCTTCACAAAATAAATAAAAGGGGGGGGGGTGAGGCCATCATCTATAAAAAGAAAGAAAAAAACTTTCAACCTCATTCTTCATCCTCTTTTTGTCCCACAATTTGGCAATTCTGAAGTACCTATATAACTTTTAAAAACAAATAAGGATTAACAAATGTGCATAATACCTTATGTATACCTCCTGGTAACAATATCTGAAGAGCAGAATATTTCCTCTGCTGGACAAATAACAATATCCCCATGAAAACATTATTCTTTGTGAACTGATTGGGAAGTCATTAACTCAGACTCCCCTACAGACATTATAAATCTTTACAGTTTCACTCAGCTAATCACTTTCCCAGCTAAGTAGTAACAGGCATTCTGCACTAGGGTCATCCTCTCATCTGAGTTAAACCATATAAACCCAGCTGGTTGCCTCCCTGATATAATTAGTGAAGAGCTTCCAACTTTTATATCACAATACCACAGTAATATAAACAAAACAATCCTATACAACCACGTATACTGTCTTACTTCATTTAACAACGACACCTCTATCTCTCACCTATCTCTCATCAACTGAACCAAACCTAGGACCTTGCCTTACAATAAAGCAGTCATTCACTTCAATACAATTATTCTCAACAGTCTAAACAATCTTGCTTCCATTTGTACAAAAAGAATTAAATCAGACTGTGTCCCTTGGTTAAGCAAACAAACCAAACAACTCATTTCACAAAGAGATAATGCCTAGAAAGAATGTAGTAAAACACAGTGTACTGATTTTATACAGCTTAGAAACTGTGTTAAAATAAATAAATAAATAAATAAATAAGACAATCTTATTATGCCAGTTTCAGTATAAATATCAAAACAATCCCAAACTGTTCTGGGCAACAATAATATTATACTTCATCCTGGCCATTCCATCACACCTCTGCCAAACACAAAAAGCTCAACTGATAGCATGGCTACTCAGTTCAATAACCATTTTTGCCAAACAGTCCATAGCGTAATGAAAGGCAACCCTGCTTCTCACTTCACTCTACCGATTTGTACTGAAAACAGTTTTCCTTCATTCAAGTTAGAACCTGTACAAATGGCTATCATTAAAAGATATCTTCAAAACTTAAAACCCATCACCTTAGCCTTTGATAATCTGCTAGGTGAATATATCAAAATGGTAGCAGATGTCTATACTTTTCCTATTTCTATCCTGATAAACAGATCAGTAACAGGGAGCTATGTCCCTTTACTATGGAAAAAAAATTATCATTCCCCTGCACAAAGGTAGAAATTCCACTGAATTTTCCAACTACAGACATACAGCTATTTAGCTCCAGTTAAAAAGATCAAATGTCTAGATTACTGAAACTGAAAAGATAGAATTTTGGAATGTCGAAACAGCTTCTTCTCTGGAAGCTGGTATTCTTTGAGGTTGGGTGTTTTTTCTTTCCCCAATGTATAGTAATCTCAGAGTTGGTATATATGTAGAATAGGCAGGGGGTGTGGGGGTCCGGGGAGGTGGGGGTTGTTCCCCAGCAAAAATACTGTTTTTGTGATGCTGGCTTCTAGTGGAGAAGACAGTTCAGTATTCCAAGATTCAACCTTCTCTGTTTCAATAATTTATCCATTCAATCTTCTGAGATAAATCCATAGCTATTCTATCTCCTCTATCTAAAGTTCTTGAGAAAAACATCCATTCTCGGCTTCTCAACTACCTTAGAAGTAATAGTCTTCTTTCTCAAACTTAGCATGGTGTCTGTCCCCACCATAGCACAAGCATTGCACTCCTTAGTTTCACTAACACCATAAACTTTTATAGAAATATAGTTAAGCTTGTCTCTTCTCTTTTATTAGACCTATCTACAGCCTTTGCGCAGATACTCATCAAAAATTAGTAACCATACTCTCATCTTTAACACCTGATCACTCATCCCTCTTATGGCTTCAGTGCTACCTATGAAACAACCTATGAAATGGCAAAGCAAATACTCAGCATTTCTTCCTGTCTTTGCTATTGCTCTTCTTGGATCAATTCTAGGACCATTACTTTTTAATATTTTTATAAATGACCTTCACACTGGAATTAAGCATGCTAGCATAGTGCTATACATAGATAACTCTACCCCTATCTGCTCAGCAAATAACATACTGCATCTTCAGCAAGTCACTCAAGAGTCCTTCTCATCTATTGCGTTATGGTTACACACCTCCAACCTAATCCTAAATGCAAAGAAAGCCACATTAATGCCATTCTTATCAAAACAGTACCAAAACCAAAACCAAAGCTTTAGAATTACAGCAAAAGACAATACTACAATAGAAACAGTATCATAGATTAAATTGCTGGATGTTATATGATAGATGGAAACCTAAAGTTGAGCAACATGCTCTTCAAGCCATAAAAAAAAAAAAAAAAAAAAAAAAAAAAAAACACCAAAAACTTTGTGCATTTTATAGAGCTTGTCCACACCTCTCATAATCTGCTAGGGAAACCATAACTTCATCCTTTCATATTAAATCAACTTTTTATGCAACTCCCATGTTACAACAAGATAGTTAAATTTTCAAATAACCTTCCATCCAGAAAACATTTCTGTGTTGCCTTAAACACGTATACTGGACTAAGCTTCCACTATATCTCTCCTGCATACAAGATACAACTTAATTTATAAACACAAAAATTGTCCTTCTTTGAACAACAGTCCCCAGCCCTACTCAACCACAAGGGAATCGTACACAGGAAATAAATGTCTCCAAATCTGTAACAAATCTAAAACCATAGCTGGCAACTCAGTTTACTGAAGTAGTGTCACTAAACTGTGGAACAACATACAGATTGACTTACAACAACCAGAAAAACTGAAATCCTTTAAAGCCAGACTTAAACAATAACCATTGAACTCATGGTTTTGCACTTGTTCTAAACCTAGATAATTCTGCCACTTAATTACTCTAACTGTATACTGTTATAACCATTCTCTTTTCTACTTGTATATAGCCAAGGTGTGAATGTCTGCCCCCTAGTTTTGTATATAAGATATGTATGTGACATGTGAATGTCTGCCCCCTATATTTGTATATATCATATGCATGTTACATGTGAATGTCTGCCCCCTATATTTGTATATATCATATGCATGTTACATGTGAATGTCTGCCCTCTGTTTTTGTATATATCATTTGTATGTTATTTGATTATTTTCATTTGTTCATGCCTACATATATTTTTGAAAACGTTTTGTATTTCTCAAACCCATTTGGGTAGTTTACAAACAGTTTGCAAGGCTTTATGTTTCAATAGGAACCATAGGCTACATTTCTAATGTTTTATAATTTAATATGTAAACATGGAGCTTTTCTCAGTGGATTTCCATTGAAAAGGGTTTTGCCCTGTTGGATTATCCTTCTCAATAAATGGAAATAAATAAATAAACAAAGCTATAGGCTTAGATTAAAAATATGCTGCTAAGAGACAGCCAAAGAGAATCAACATATCTAACAAGGAATAGTGTCCTTCTATAAAGCTGTGAGTGTCTGGGATAAATTCAAAATGCACAGGTTGTTAAAGGCCTAAGAAATGAGAATAATGGGTCTGCAGTGTTTTTGAAGATTATATTATGCAGAACTGAAAACAATGTGAAGCCATTTATTAAACGGCCTTCAGCATTTAACTCAAACAATGAGATATTTTGAAAAGTTAGATGCAGATAGGAGAGCAATTCAAAGGAGCGAGTGGACAGAGGCTCTGAAATGGACAACATAAAGCAATGGAAGATTGTAACAGGCATCCCGTTGCTGCAGCAAAAACTTCTGCATATGTTCATTTAGAATTCAGGTTTAAACGACACAATTTCCATTGTCCCACTACTTAAGTTAAGAGCTGGGAGAATATGATGAGGATTATTTGAGTTTTTATCATATTATGATTCCTTGGAAAAGGAAGATTATTAGTTACATGTAATATTAGTATAACAGTCTTAATTTCAAATAAACTAAATTTTTGTTAAATGAATGTTTACTAAGACTATTGTATATTTTTAATTATAACTTTAAAAAAAACTTTTTTATTCTGTACAAAGTATTTACAACAGCAAGTATTTTAAAAGAGTAGTAGTAGCCCTTTTAAGGATTAATTGTTTAATTGATTTATTATTCTATGACTGTTTAATTGATTTATTGTTCTTATGACTATTTAAGTTGGGTCTGTTCATATCTTTATTATCTGATGAAGTCAAGCAAGTGGAAAGACGAAAACGTTAATGTATACTGTGTCAACGTTAATAAAGAAGTGTTCTAGCAGTTACAGTGTGTTTGCGTGGTTGAGGTTTTCCTCATACTGATTTTTTCGTTTATTGTTTTTGTTTGGTTTCTCTAGTCAGTCGAGTCTCCATTTTGAGGTTTTGGTTGTTATACATGGCAACTCGTTCGGGGGAGACCAAATCCACGGACACTACGGACATTACATTCAGGTCTGAAGTTGGCAAAATACGCAAACTTACTGGCCAGCTAACTCACCTTATTGAATGCCTCTCAGTCAGGGACTAATATCTAACTTTATGGGTCCTAGTGACATGAATACCACAGGTTCTAATCCAGCTCATTTACCACCCAGGGAATTTCACCAAGATGGTACAACCCGGTCAACGGAAGGCGGTTCTAACATACCATCTATTGACTTTTGGGTTACTCCCAGGGCCTTGCGTTCTAACAATCTGGGACATAATGAAGCAGACGAGCAGATCACATATATACACACAAGGATCTACCCTCGATGTTTCAGGAATAGATTCAGGCCAAGCCTATTTTCAATACTGACGGAAGGAACAGATCCAACGCTGTGGATAATTGTACCTTTGCTGACAAGTTGGCAGCTTTACAGACTTCACTCTACAGGTACAAGACTTTACAGTTGGACAATTTATATTTGCATGAATGTCTTCACAAAAGGATAGTCCCTAAGGGACTTCATATTTTTAAATACCCTAACAATGTAATAGAAGGCAGCGAATTTCATAAAGAATTAATTAAGGCCTTTGATCAATGTGGACTTGACATTGTTCAGGCCATTATTAATAATAAAAACGATAAAGATTTATGTAGTTTAGAAAAAGATATAGACAAATACAATGGATTTGTTACAAATGATTTCTTATTCACTGTTGAACATGAAAAGAAAAAATACTATGATATAAGAATACAAGTTGATAAAAAATGTGATGATATACTTAACAGGAAACATAGAAAGCTTGACCGTGATATCAAAGTGTATCAGGAGGGGCAACAGTATCCTAAACCTCCACCGGTGCACTTTAGTTATTTTGGAAATGGACAGGATGGTATAAACATAGCCGGTCATCAGGAAATTGCTGACAATGGTTCCTATTCGGGGGGCGGGGGTGGAGATAACAACAGCGATAGAAATTATGATCAAGAACAGGATGCCCTACCTAGGAGATCCGAAAGAATTAGGAACCAACGTAATAATTCTTACCATTTTTCCCCAGGTTGCCCTCCTCAACAGAAGGGAGGGAGGTACAACATGAGCAGGAATCAGAACATGTATCGGAAATGGTGAAGGATACAGTGGCTAATTATATAGAATTCCAAGGGGATAATTTTTCTGTTATTAACAGAGCAGGGTACCGTATATATAATTATAGCAATACCCTAATTACCAATACATTTTTTGACCTGTTTACCAAGGGCTTCAAGTATGTTCCACATAAAAATAGTAATATCACTAAAGTTATTCTGGATCTTAAAATGTTTATTCGGAAGCTTAACCTGGAAAATATTATGGGAAGTAATATTAATAGGGTCATTACTACATCATATAGAACTGGTGTTTATAACCCTCCTACACATCCACAATTGAAAAATTTGGAGAGCAGAATTGAGCAAAAACTTAGATTAAGTAATAGACATCACAGATACTCTCCTAACTTGACTGCTGCAGAACATGAACTATTATTCCATCTTAGCCATAACTCAGAACTAAGAATCATGGAACCAGATAAGGGGGGTGGCACTGTCCTAATGGATAAACATATGTACGATAGTAAAATGTATACCATCTTACATGATAGTAATCGTTACACACCAGTTTCGATAAATGAAATTCATATTTCATACAAAAAGATTGTATTTGCTATTAAAGATCTATTTGACCAGGAAGTAATTGACTATAGTACATATAAATTCTTAGAGAACGAGCATCCTAGGGTACCCACAATTTTTGGGGTACCCAAAATACACAAGGACATAGTAGATCCTCCCTTGAGGCCTATAGTATCAGCCCAGGGATCTATTATCTCTCCCCTATCTAAGTTGCTTGATAGGAAACTAAAAACATTCTGGGGTAGAGAATTCTATTTACTCAAAGATTCATGGGAATTCTTGAGTAAAATTACACCAGATCTCTATGATCCTAACTTACAATTTCTTACTATCGATGTTGTGGATCTTTTTTCTGTTATACCACATCAGCATGGTCTTCTTTGGTTGGAGGAGACTCTGAGGGAAAGAGTCAATGTGAGCGACAATGACATTTTTTTAACCCTTGAGCTAGCTGAAATAGTATTAAACAACAACTTTCTTTATTTTTCGGGTGAATACTTTAAACAAATTTCTGGAGTGGCTATGGGTGCCAACTTCGCCCCTACTTATGCAGACATTATATTGTCTGTCTGGGAGAAAAAATAGGTCTTGAATAGTGTATATAAGATTAATTGGACATTTTATTCAAGATTTTTAGATGACATCTGTATTTTTTGGACAGGACCAACTAGTACCATTACGGAATTTATAAACTATTTGAATATTACTACTGATTTTTTGACATTCACCCACCAGATCCATTCGGATAAAGTAAATTACATAGATGTAACACTTTCTGTTCAAGACAATGGCTTTAAATCTGCCATCTATAGAAAACCTACCTTCTCCAATAGTTATATTCATTATAATAGTTCCCATCCAAGACATCAGAAGTCAAGCATTGTTAAAGGTCAGTATGTCAGGGCCTCTAGAATGACTTCAGATGACATTGAATTCCAGTTGGAATGTTCCAAACTTTTTGCTATGTTCCAGGAAAGGGGATACCCGGACACATTCATTGACAACATTAGACAAGAAGTCTTGAAAGGTAGGAATACAAAATTCAGGCCGATCCTTGGGACAGGCAATTTAGAAAAAAACATTAGCCGGGTTGGGCAGCGAAATTATGATTTAGAGCATAATAAATCTTTTATAACCGAATATAGTGCCAATTCTGGCACTATTAGGAATATTATAACAAAGGAGTGGGAAATTTTCCGGGACATAACAGATCTAAGTAACCTTAAAGACAAAAAGGTAAATACTGTATATAGAAGGGGGAACAACATTAAGAAAATATTGGAATTTGAACCAGTTACCAACAGGTTTTTTAATCAACGCAAGGGCACCTACAAGTGTGGATCTTGCTCACAGTGTGGATACATCTCTAATACTGATAAAATCTATCTACCTGCTAGAAATAGATGGATCAGGGCAACTGTCTATTCTAATTGTAACAGTCAGGGAGTTATATATTTGGTGACATGCCAACAATGCCAAGCATTTTATGTTGGCAAAACGGAAAGATCTCTTAAGAGGAGAATTTATGAACATAATTATGAGATTTCTAAGAACAACTCCAATAATGCCCTGTATCGTCATTCTTCAGCATGTCTAATGGCTAAATTTCAATTTTTTGTCCTTGAGGTGATGGTTTGGGACAACAGGGGGGGGGACCTTGGGAAACAAAACTTGAACATAAGGAAACCTGTTGGCAGATAACATTAGAAGCCAACAAGTTTCCAGGTTTAAACAACACAATTTCCATCGTCCCACTACTTAAGTTAAGAGCTGGGAGAATATGATGAGGATTATTTGAGTTTTTATCATATTATGATTCCTTGGAAAAGGAAGATTATTAGTTGCATGTAATATTAGTATAACAGTCTTAATTTCAAATAAACTAATTTTTTGTTAAATGAACATTTACTAAGACTATTGTATATTTTTAATTATAACTTTTAAAAAAAACTTTTTTATTCTGTACAAAGTATTTACAACAACAAGTATTTTAAAAGAATAGTAGTAGCCCTTTTAAGGATTCATTGTTTAATTGATTTATTATTCTATGACTGTTTAATTGATTTATTGTTCTTATGACTATTTAAGTTGGGTCTGTTCATATCTTTATTATCTGATGAAGTCAAGCAACTGGAAAGACGAAAACGTTAATGTATACTGTGTCAACGTTAATAAAGAAGAGTTCTAGCAGTTACATTGTGTTTGCGTGGTTGCGGTTTTCCTCGTACTGACTTTTTCGTTTATTGTTTTTGTTTGGTTTCTCTAAGTCAGTCGAGTCTCCGTTTTGAGGTTTTCATTTAGAATTTCTGTTCCTTAGATACAGATTTTCTCCTACTAGGAAATGTACTATATTACTTAGCAATTTTCGAAAGTTTGTACAAATTACTTTTGAATGTTATTGTTTTTCTGATCCATCTTATATATGAGGTCATAAAAAGTCATGTACCATTTATCAAGCAGGAAATTTCCTTCACAAATGTAAAGGAGACAGAAGAGATGTTAACATGGTGTTAAACTTAACTTTTACTGCAGTGCTTATGAGTAGATTTTATAAGTAAATGCTAAGGGGTAAAGTGATAGAAGAAGATACTATAACAATGATTTATGTAATATGCATAACATTTACTCCAGCATCCTATTTGCTTATACAAATCTGAGTTCATTACCTTTTTGTACTTCCTGCAACTTAAAAGAATTATGTATTTGCAAAAACATTGTGGTACTCTCTCGGCCTCCAGATGAGCATGATGAAAACCTTATTAATTTGTAGTCAAGGTTCTCTAGTTTCAGATTCTCAGTTTATGTCAAAAATACTTCAAGTAGTAATGCAAATAAAAATCTAATTTCTGTAATGTATGCAGAGCTTGGATTTTTTTACAGAGTTTAACAATCTGTTAATATTCAGTGAGACAACTCCAAACATTATACAGTACATAACAAATCACTCCTACAGTATCTTCTTTCCTGGATCTAGTATTGGTGGAGCTACTGGACTTGTAGAGAAACAGGAGGCCCTAGCCAATCAGGCCCTAATGATACTGTATGTGAGGTAGAGATCTCCCTCTCAAAATTCTGTAGCACACTGAATAATACAGGTCTTAAGCTTTCAGCCTCTTTTGGTAACTTAGAGACTTTAACCCTATGATGTTTTTGGTTAAGACCCTTTAGGGTCTCTCTAATTGTTTTATATATTTAATGAGATACATCATAAAGCGGGGGGGTGAATTGTTAAAGGAGCCCATGAATGGGTTCTGCCATTATTTTTGTCTTCAGAGGTCAGACTATATTTATTTGTATTTGTTTACTGGGAAAGTCCGACTGGGTAAGACCCACTTTCAGTGGAGGGCCAGGGAGAAAAGCTCCATTTGCTTACAAATATACTTATATAAATGTATATACATTTACTTATAGTAAAAAGTTTTAAACTACAGCCAGTGACATATAAGGCTTAAAAAGTAGCACTTTACTCAGAATATAAGCTTTTGCGTGCAGTGAGCTGTATTGAATGAACACCACGTAGATCATAGCTATGAAGTGATTCTGTGGAATATTGCATATGTGTAGAACTACGACGATCTTCTTTATGCACAATGATCAGTGTCTATGGACAGGATAACAACTGTAGTGGCAATGTGTTATCCAGCATAAACTTGTGCAAATGGAAGATAGAAAAGTTGTTTAAGGAAAACCATAGCTTTAAGAATAATCTATAATAGAATGCAAAGGAAGAGGTATGGTGTATTATGTTGCCCTACACCAAATTTCTATAAGATCTCATTTAATAATTTGGTGATATCCAATGTCTATCCTCCATTCCCATTCAGTTTATAAATATGTCTCCTTCCAAATTATATTTCTTTTTAATTTAATCTGTTTAAGGAAGTAATCAATCCTTGATATTTTTTTCTGGAATAACTTATGTGTCTTTCATTGAATTGCCTCCAAGGGCTATGGTAATGTTGGAGTCAGGTTACTCCTTTCAGATTTTCTAATTGTCATCTGCAATTATCAGTAACATGGACATTATTTCACATTCTACCCTCATTTTGATCATTCACAGATATGTGAGAGGTGCATTCAAACTGTGATTAAGTACAAAATGTGACAATGATGGAGGCTACCCATAACAGTGAGTCGAAGATGTGACTTTGCATATTACAATATTGCAGAATATTTTGGAAAAAAACACTCTTGCACAGTACTATATTCTGGAATATTTTGGGAAAAAAAACACTCTTGAGAGTATTGTATTGCAGGACATATGGAAAATATATCAGGAATTTATTTCCTTTGATGTAAGCCTAGATAAACATTTTTATTATCAATATGGAAGACTAAAAGTGACAACATTAGAGTATAATGCAGAAACGTATTCAAAGTTGTAGTTTTTATTCATTTTTTTTGTAGCACTGATCCTCAGTAATTTATTATTTTGTAAAAGACTGAACAATAATTGGTTTACTACTGGTTTAGCACTTTGTCAATGCATGACAAAGCTGTAAACTCTAAATCTGGCCACAAAGCCGAGTAGCTAATTAATAAAGACACTGTGATACATCTGCATCATCACAACACTGCCACCTCCACCAGTCATCATAATCATCATCATGATCAACAATAATTGAATGGTAGAATGTGGAGTTGTGGTATGAAATAATTTATTTTAAAGTAAAAACAATTCTAGATATAGTACGGGAAAAGCTGGTTTATTGTCTGAAAGAATAAACTTAATTAAAAATTAAAAGTAAAATTTTCTCTGAAAATGCACTCAGTAAAGTAAAAGTGGGAATTAATCTCAAGACAAATGTGCTCAGAATTAATTCATGAGATATAACTCAACCCAGCACCTTCTATTCTTTGAAATCAGACTGCCAGTTCCACAGAAGTTTATAGGTTGATGCTAGGCTAAGTGCCCTTGTAGGCCATTTTAAGCCTAGCCAATTGCTCCATGTGAGAGTCAAACCCTGTACCTTGTGTCAGGAAGGTAAACACTTTAGCCTTTATCCCAACCTCCCATCCTCTCAACAACGATATTGTCTTATCCATCTGTAATGTCATAATATGTTCTGCAGTGAATTGACATATGTAGTATGGAAGAAGATCTTGTTATGGCATTTAGAATACAAAGGCAGTAATGCAGTTCTTGCATAAATATAACAGATGCATCAGTATCACAATTTAAGGACATACTCAGCACTGCATAATTCTCAGATCCACAGCATGATGGGTAAGCAGCTATTTTTTGCAATGTGGCATGATGACTACTGTTTTATCCTATTTTTTCTTGTCATGTTTAATTCTAGTTTAGTTATGGACTTATTTTACAATTTAAATGTTTGCATTCTTTATTTTTGCATACTTTATGCTTTACATATATGAGAATCCTCTGCAGTTTTCTAAGCATTTTTGCTTTTCAGGTAATTTTAGTTATGACTATTTTATTTTTTTTTATTTTTCCCAAAATATTTCTTTAATTTTATAATGTCAATTTTGTAATGTGTGTATGTGTTATGGCATGCACAAATGTGTGTGTATGTGTATGTGTGTGTACATGTGCATCGTGTGTGTGTGTGTGTGTGTGTGTGTGTGTGTGTGTGTGTGTGTGTGTGTGTGTGTGTGTGTGTGTGTGTGTGTGTGTGTGTGTGTGTGTTAGAGACAGAGATCTAGGACTTTGAAAGCATTGGCATGCCTGTGCAGAACTGCTCTGATCAGTGATTTAAGGAAAATGCACTTAGTTACTTAGCAGATTGATTTTTAATGAACCATGCAAGATGGTCCTCAGTGAAATTAACAGCAAGGCACATCTGTTCAGCAAATGAGAAATTATTCAAAAGGCTGTAATACTCTAACTCAAAATGAGGACTTTAGCTAACAGTAGCAATTTTATAGTATCAATTGCTTGGAAAAATGTCAAATTTGTACATCTGTGGGGCAAAAGAAACAAATATTTGAAAAACAGGTATATTCATCAAGTCTTTTAATGTTTCTACCTGGCAGTTTTCATTGTTACTAATGACAGTTTTAAAGACGTATTATTTTTAAAATTATCAATATCTCTCTAAGAGTCCGTGTAAGATTTGAAATTATGAATATAGATATCAGTTGCCATTTTTTCTGAAATTAAATGTATTAGTTACTGTCATTCATACTTCTAAGGCTGTGATGGAATTCATGAATAAATAACACATAATATAACTTAACACAAAATAGCATGGTTAGTTAGCAGTGACACTCATGGTTTCAATGATTCAGAGGCACACGTAGAACAACTTCACTACTGTAGAAACATTGTACTGTGCATAATATACAAATGACCACAGAATGACATGCAAAGAACTGTTAGCATGCTAAACAGACCCATCATGTGTGCAAATGATGAAATCAAATATGATTGAGTAAATCAGAAATGCATAAAAGTAGCAAAACAGTCCCTGTGGGTCACCTCCTATAGACACCAAGATTTTTTGGTGTACTGGTGTTTCACTTCGATGATTACACTAAGAGCACTGTCTACATTAACAGAGCAGCATATGTTAGTGGCCACCTGTGCATCCTGTGAATCAAGTTCTGGACATTGTCTTCATGACACAGATGGGTCTGTTAGGTACTACCATGTCATCACCTCCAAGACCAGGACATTCTAAAATGCTTACATTTGAAGAGGGACAGGATATAGGGCTTAATAGACATTTGCCACTCTCACATGGAATCCATGGGGATCTGTGGACTGTTTATTCTAGGGTGAAGAAGAGTTTGTTACAGCAGTAATCATCCTTGATATAGGAAACATTTAGTACCTCAGGGGACTTGTTCAGATGTTTGCAGCTGTTAGCCTCATAAATCTAGTTCCTTGACATGACTCTGCGGTATGTGGAGGAGCATATTTAGTTTCCTAAGATGGCAAAGGAGAGAACCACAACTGTAAAGGCATTCCTATAACAAAATTAATTTTTCTGAGGTTCTGGTAGACAGATTGTTACCAAGACGCAACTTTCAACACATGGAGTCATGAGTATCATTTGGAAGAGTTTCTTTATCAGCTGCCAGGTTATGTGTTGTTCACAGGGTATTATGCACAATCTGTCCATGTGCTATCCAGGTAGTTCCCATTATTCACACATTTGGTACATTCCTGAGAGTTATATCAGTGTTTTATGGAATGTGACTTTGTAGAGGGCGATCTAGTTGGTAGGCATATATATATTGCAAACAACAGAGTCCCCGGTATGCTTGTCCCATAAATATGTGTAGCAAGGTACTCATAATGACATTCACAGTTGTGTGATGCAGGTTATGCAGAGTACATGTGGAAACTCTCCCTGATGTCTCTCATCTGCAGCAGGAAAATGGCAGAGAAGCAGCCTACCACATCTCTGTCACAAATATGGAACATCATCAAACCTGTATTCAGACCTCTGAAGCCCACTTCCCTTTCTTTGTATATATGGTACGTCATAGCAGTATACTCTGGAGACCTGCAGCAAAATATATGTGGTCAGTATTATGCTGCTAAAAATATGGTGCTATTAGAGTGGGTCTATATCACTTTGTCAAATGGCTATTTAGTGAATAGCCATTTGTCAAACATCTATTTAGCAAAGAAATTCTTCAGTGAATGGCAAATTTTAAGTAGGGCAATCAAGCAGTTGGCTAACTGAGTGACAGCAAAATAAATAAATAAATAAAATAAAATAAAATAAACTTTAAAACCTACTAAGGTGAGGGCTTCACCCCCACCCTCAATGTGGGGGGATACACCCCCCACACTCCCCCTAACTAAATATACAAACTCCGAGATTGCACTACAGTGGGGAATACAGCAAATTCCAGAAAGTGGCAACCGCTGGTTTGCCCTAGTTAAAATTTACCATTCAGTGAAGTGCGGCTTCACTAAATAGGTGTTCAGTGAATGGCTATTCACTGAGTAGTCATTCAACAAAATAATATAGACCCTATTAGATCAGTTCCAACATAGGGACACTTTACATTGTCAAATATGCCTTTGGTGAAAGAAGAGTAGGACTTGGGTGAGTAGCCATCAGAGTAACTAGCTATAGTGGTACTCAAGGAATATCTGGGTGGGCAATATTTGTTGTGGTACTGGCAAATAGGTGTTGTCTGATCCACAACTGTACTTGTTAAAAGGGCAATGCAGAATAAAACTGATGCATGCAATAAGACACCGAGACCATGAAGTATAGTGCCTTGACTGTAAATGCTGTGTGTCAAATCATACCATACTCACACAAGGCATATGTGTGAATAGGTCACAATCATCTTTATTTGCACTAGCATGGTGAGGTGGAAGGGTCATGGGTGGTGGCTGCAGTACCCATGCAAAAAGCTAGAGGTTGGGGTGAATCAAGTATCAAATCCTGAAAGTAAGGGGTGAGACTTCCATGATCAGAGCATTGGCTGGGTACCACATTGCCCTGCAGTATCAGGACTGAATACATCTTGACCAATGGAGGACATTCAATGCTGGGACCATACATAGAAGCCTCCACTGTGGTGCAGCATTTGAAATGAATTTAAGATGTCAGCATGCATGACCCCACAAATGGCAAAAGGTACATGTTGTAAATAGCAGATCCATAGGGTAGTGCGATGGAATTATGCTGTTTGACCCTGAGTGTCTCCACGATGGAGCCAGAAGACCTTCATCCACACCATGGGAGTGTCCACAGCTAAGTGTGGTGGCAGTGATGGACAATGTGGACAGTGAAACTGTCTCTGGAATTTTTTTTGCCATCTGTGTAATACGGGTATGTGACTATGTAATGTGCACTTGCCTGCACATTCATGGTTGCATTGATGTTAATCAACTGAGTAAATACTGCCATTAACACTGATTCAGGTCCTTATACACCATGTCATTGTTTGTGCCTTATAGTTTGCAGAGATGATTAAGGCACTGAGATGTTGATGAGCTTCTTCCTGTATTTAAAAGGGTACAGAGTTTGATTTAATCCACATCCAGTTGGCTTATTTGTGACTCTGAGAATGATACTTAACCAGACAGTTTTCCCAGTATTCCTGGTTTACCTGTGGAAAGGGACATCTTGTCCAGTGGGTTTACTGAGTTAACAAAATAGCTAAAATAAAATAAAAAATTGTAGGGTCTATATCAGAATCTCGAAGTCTGACAATATCGAATATGATATTGTCAACACAAGATTACCAAAAGCACACAACATCAAATGTTTAAGCAGAAATCTCTGTAAGGGGAGATTTTCATTTACTTCAATGTTGTGCGATCTTGGAGTTGGTATATTTAAGTAGCGGAGGGGGTGTGGGGGGGCTTGCCCCCCTGCGTAAACACTTTAATTTTATTTTTTTTTTTTGTTTTAATAATTTTTTTATTAGGGTTCGATAGTTTAATACTTCGATGCATAAAGTTAGATCTTTATGCATTCAAAGTATTAAACCTTCGAGGTTATAATATAGACCCAAAATAGTATTCCAAGATGTCCCACAGCCCCTAAATTGGTGACACTTCTGTATGCAGGTCGCCCAACTTACTGAGCATCTCTAACATGGTGTGATAAGTGGACAACTTTTTCTAGATTAATGATGTGCAATAGTGACATAAAACTCTGTGAATATCATGGAGGTATGGTAGTGATGGCCACCTGCACTCCTCTCATCTGTTGGGAGCATAACCTCAGAGGTTTGACTCTCTGGTGCCATATGTGGTGGTGAATCCTATGTAGCTCATGTGGTGATGACATGAATGGAGCATCCAACATAAATCCAAAGTGATGCAACAAGTTTGTCCTCTTTTTCTATGGTCATTTCAGCTGTTGGTGGCATGAATGTGCCTTCTAATATCAGCAGACAATGGCATGTGCATAATATTATCATTGTCTGTCACTGGTGGACATCACGCATGTTCTGGTCTTTTGAATTTGATCCTTTTCCAGTGAAACCTGTATTTTCATACAGATAAGAAACAGACTGAACCACAATGTACATATGTGCCGACCAGATAAGTAGACTATTGGCATGTCACAGTATTTATGCCACATAGTGGTGGGAGACACAACTATGATATAACATTTGTATAGGCATTCTTATCTATATGCAGTCACAGGTTCTACTGGAAGAGGATCCAGCACAGCAGGTCAGGACATGCCTGGTGTCTGAGGGTCACCAGTGACTAACAATGATAGCAACATGAACATGCCAAAGTCTGATGACACAATGGCACTGTCAGCAATGTAATAATAGATGCCACCAATAGGTAAAATAACAATGTTATTTGGGCAATCAAAGCAGATATTAAAAACAGAGACTATGGCTGTTAAAATTCTGAAAATATTCAACCATTTACAATGAAATCTGAAGTAACTTTTAAGAACAACAAACATAAGACAAATTTCCCTTCAAGTGATCAGGTGAAATTGTGCTTAAATAAATGCCTATGAGAAAAGAAACAACATGTGTAGCTGTATAAAAATTTCCTTGCAGTTCATATAGAAGAAAACTGAATTCTATCAGAAATGAGTTGAGGAACAAAATTAGTACAGTGAAACCAGCTTATAAGAAAAAAAATTGCCTCTGGAGCAGCTGACAAAAATAAATATTATAAATACATAAATAAATATTCTAGAACCAAAATCAGTATTGGCAGTTTTTTGACAACTGGTTACTTTCCGACTCAGACAAAGTAGCCAATACATTTAATAAATTTTTGTTCCTCCATTTCTCCTAATTCTGAGAAATGCAACTGATATTTGATATCCAATTAGATGATTGCCCATCCATTTCAGAGTAAAATAAGCTACTTCTATATTACCTGACATCATTCCTGACATTGAACTTTTAGCATAAAAATTCATCTCATCTCTACATTGAAAAACATATTTAATACATTTCTATATTATTGTACGGCATCTAGCTTATTAAAAAAAAATCACACATAATACTAATTTATAAAAAGGGAGAAGAAATGTTAAGAATTATAGGCCTATCAACATCCATGCTTTGAGAGGTGCCTTATCAAACTATGATAAAAAAATTCTCCCATGGATCTTTTAGACACTGGCCAACCTAGTTTCTTTATAGGCAGTTCCATTCTTATCAATCATGTAGAATTTTTCAGTCAAATAATGCTAAATAATGACTGGGTTTGTCATCAAGGTTTATATTTTTAGATCTTGTTAAAACATACAATATTCCAGCCTTCACCTTCAGTTTATAGTATTTTATGTAATGCTAAAATTAATATTTTTACAGTTAAATGGGCAACAACTAGGCTGAAATTTTGTGTGCAAGCCATGATTTTAAATGGCAATAAATCTAAATATTTAGCAGTTAACTCAGGCATACCACAAAAAGACATGTCAGCCAAGTTAATAAGTGGATTATAGAAACACTGGGATTATTTTTACTGTCAACATTGACTTAAATATTATTAATTCTTATATGACAAAATAATTGAATTGGACTACTAGTGTTTATTTAGACATAGCCCTGAAAAATGTAATATCATATATTAAGGACTCCTATAATAAAACCCGGTTCTCTGGTATCCAACAGTTTACACAAAGCAGATTGCGACAAGGACCTACAATATGGATTCCTGTGATTAACAATTCTTCATTTAACATCCATGTTGATACTTTTATTGTCATGAAACAAATAGGTATCCTGGTTAGACACCGAGTAATAAGAAACACTTCTAATTTAACTTCACTATTTAAGTGCAATACAAGACCTGTTTTGAGTCCAGCAATGTTTTTTTTTTCTTTTGCATTTTCACAGATGAACAACTGAGTAAAATTGAATCTGTACAAATGAAATGCATTAGAAAAAACATGCATCCTACAAGTAAGACATTTTTGGAACAATGCAAATATCTTGATTGATGTATATTAAGTTATAGATATATTAAACCCACATTTATTTTTACTTATACATATTTTTTTACAGCAATTACTCACAGACTTTAACAGATATTTTAAAAATATTATGGTAAAACAGAACTTAGGTTCAGTGATCTAAGGACCAAATTCATAAAATTTTGCTGCATCATGATAAGCAATTTTGCATGATGGGCAGGGCCAAAAAGGGTCTGTGAAATTCAATAAGTGCAGCTACACAGTACAGTTAGCAGAAATAACATGGCTGGCCTTGTTATATGTCTATGACTGCACAATGAAGTGGTTGTGAGATAATGAGGCAAACAAAATGTCACAATGATTTAGAAACATTCAAAATGTTGTGCAGTAATGCAGTGCCTGTCTTAGATTTGTAAATAGCCAGATGTCAGCATTCAGGCAGTGTAAGGTGCTAAGCAATGTTAGAGGTTGCTGCAGATATAGTCAACCTGTATCTGCAAGAGGCTCTTATATTTTCAAGAGGCTCTTATATTTTGTGCTGCAGCCAAACTGACATAGTGCACTACTACTTTGTGGAGAGGGACACCATGCAGGGAATTGTGGAAAAGTATCAATCTCATCTGCATCCCCACAAGAGTCATGGAGTAGCCAGCCCAGTGGATATATAGATATGTGTGGCTATAATATATAAATAAATAATATATATATATATATATATATATATATATATATATATATATATATATACATATGCTACAAAGAAATTTTGGTGACCCACTGGGGACACAGTGGGGAATCTCAGGCATCAGCTTTGAGAATACTCCACAAGTTCCTCAATGTCATTCTCAGCATGCAGTGGATCATATGTTGTTCCCTTATATCCCAGATGAGAGAACAATCCAATGCAGGAAATCTATGCTATGATCCACTTAGCTGAGGTGCTGGGAGGCATAGACTGGACCCACATTGAAATAAAGACCCCACCTGGTGGACAGGGAAGGAGATACATAAATTGCAAAAGGTATCACTCTGCCAGCTGTTTGGTGTTCTGTAAAGCACAGGGTATCATCTATGAATTGTGAACAGACTACCCAGGCAATTTCCATGACTTAAAAATTCAAAACCAAATCAACGAATAAATCCACAAAAATGAGTGTAGAGGAGGCAGACCACTTCTTAAAAACACCAAGCATGTTTTTTATTTAATAAACAATAAAATATATATTTTATTGTTTATTAAATAAAAAACGTGCTTGGTGGTTTTAAGAAGTGGTCTGCGTCCTCTACACTCATTTTTGTGAATTTCCATGACTTCCATATATGGCACACATCTGACATCTATCAACTGTTGGCAAGGGATGATCTCCTATGGGGCATCTTGTGGGAGATGGTGAATATGCCCTGGAGTCTTGGCTAATGTTTTGAGTAGAAGTCTTAATAAACAAAATAAATATGGTTACAGCCATGCCCTATGCCAAACCAGACACACCACAGTGTGTTTGGGCTGCTGAAATCATGGTTCCACTCCCTGGATAAGTCTGGTGGTGCCCTGCAGTTTGACCACTCCATGTGTGCTACATTACAAAATATTATGTATTATATTATATTATGGAGTAGTTATAGCAGGGAGACCTCTTATAGGGACCACAGCTGACAGCATAACATGCAGTGTTAATGGAGACAGGTGAGGAGTCAGAGGAGGAGTCACCAGCAATGGATGACAAAGCCTGATTGAGGTAGGCAAAGTATACCATGGCACTAGCAAAGAGGCAGTAGATTGTACAGTTTTAGAGTATAACTATAGAAGAGCTAAACAGATACATACAGTAAAAATGATATATACAAAAATACCAGAACATGCTTAGCTTTGCATGAGTTGACCATGTTGGGCATGAGACATAGGCAACCCATATTGCTTTGTACAAAGAACAAGGTGCAGTTATCATCATTTCCATAGGTGTGGAAGGGATTCCATAACTCTGTAAAGCCAGAGCAGATATATACAGTAAAAGTGATGCACAGATGTAGCATTGCACTGCGGCCTACCGGAGAAGTCCAGGACATGATGAAGAGATTGTTCAGCTTCACTTGCGTGCCATCACCAATGACAGCTGATTTCATCAGTAGTTACACTGGCTGTCACATGACCTTGGCCAGATGTCAGTGTGCTACCTGACCATGACCAAAGTCTGTTGAAGAATATGACTAGCATGATGACAACCATGAGCATGGGAAAGTCTCTCCCGGGTGTAGACACATCCAGATACAGTGCTGTAGTGCATGTGCCAGCACTGTAGGTAGAGTATCTCACACATCTTCAACCAAGACTGACTAACATCCAAGGACATAACAGATGACCTGCTATTAGGATGGCCTCTTGACCCTGACAGATGTCCCAGAGTAGAAACTGCACATTGTGGGATTCATTCTATCCAGCAAACTGGGTAAATTGGGTAACTTGTTTAAATCAGATTGTACATTTTCTATTGTTTTATATATATAAAAAAAATTGCACTTTATTCATCTGCTTTTACTGTATTTGTGTTTCTTCCTACTTTATTATTGGGGCATTGACTACAACTCTGAACTGAGATATATAACAATAAGCATCTTTTTATGCGCATTTAAAGTATTTTTTTTTCCTTTTTTTGTATCTGCTTTATTTTCTGAAAAAAAAAATATCTAGTTGTTTTCCGCCTTTCTAAGCTAGTATAGTCCAGTTTGCAGGTTAGTGCTGAATTCAGGGCTGTGTTGCAAATCTCTGTGTTTGCCCATGCCTTACTTGGATAGAAGGAAGATTCTCTGTTCACCTGTGAGATCGGGGAGCTTTGAGCAGCCTAGCTGTTCCTGGAGGAGTAGTTTCAGCCCAGAAAGTAGTAGTTTATTGGCCATTTTGGGCTAATTTCTATCTCTTTCATTTCCCTGCTATAAAAACTGTATTTGCCCAATTTTGCACGCTGGGCAGTGCCGGTTAGCTAGGGTATAACTATTCCCAGCTCCAGAAAGTCTCCTCTTCAATGTTTCCCTTGGAACTAGACAAATCTTCAACTTAAGCACTTAAGCCATTCATTTCTCAGCCCAGCACTTGCTCAAAACTCATAGCAAGCACTTATAAACCCTAGCACTACAGAAGGACAAGGCTCTCTATTCAATCTTACCAGCCATTCAGTAAAACAGTTTACTGTACCTATCCAGGCATGTCCAAAGGGCAGTTTCAGGTGTACTCTCCAGTCCAACTGGTGAATCTGTGCATTTTGAGGCAATGTTACAACTGCCTCATGTACACAGACAACCCTCTCCTCCTACCACCAAACACTAATACATGAGAGAGATGCAAGTATACAGCCAAACTGGAGTCTAAGCTGTCTCAACCCAAGGCTGGATCAGACAGTCAGGAGAAGAAGGGAAATACTGGCATCACACCACCAGTCTCACATAGACCCACTAAACCAGCACCGGCAAAAAACACATGTAAATACATGAAAACATTCTCGCAGGCTCTAAATAAAAATCAGCAAAAGCAACGGAGCCCTCCAAAGCAGACATCCAAGCAACCTCCACCACCCCCAACACAAACCATGAAACACATACTTCACAAAACCAGTGCGCCATGCAATCACAGCCCTCAAGGCAAAATAACATACCCAACATATTAGTAATAGGTGACTCTATAGTCAGGCACACTGACGTCCCACTCACTAGGCTGAATAAGGAGAAGGTTACTGTTAGCTGCCTGTCAGGTGCTAGGACCCAGCACATAACACAAGCACTCCGGTCACTTCAGAACAAGTACATATACGACTCTGTCATTCTGTCATTGCCCATGTTGGTGTGAATGACCTGAGCCATACCTCCCTGGACTACATGAAAAGAGACATGGAAAAGCTCTCTGATCATGTAGCTCAAGCCAGTATGACCCTGAGTAGCATCCTGCCCTGTCCAAGAATGATGCCGTGGTATAAAGAAAAAATTATCAATTTCAACAATTGGCTAAGTTTCTGGTGTCATTCAAAGGGGATCCATTGTCTGTCTGCCTGGAATGACATGCTCAACAGGCCATGCTGCTTCGCTAGACATGGCTTGCACCTGTCACCCTTAGGCTTTCAAACACTGGCCAATGCTCTTGCCACCCCCATAGTGCCTTTTTTAGGCAAGACTCAAAAGATTAACCCACTGCCATAAATAGCACAAGTAACAAAAATCTGAGGGTAATACTACTCAATGCCAGAAGTCTAAACCTCTAAATGCACGCACTCAAGGCACTCCTCAGCATGGAGAAAATCGATATACGTGCAGTAACACAAACCTGGTTTAAGGCTCCAGAGAGCACTACCAGGCTACAACTCATACAATACATTTCGGCCACAGAACCCGGACCGAAATACAAAAGGCAAGAGAGTATCCATATTCATCAAGGATACCCACACCTCCAGGTTCGTGGCACAACACGATGCTTCAGAGATTATCCACATGCAACTAACAACGGGAAAAACTGCAATTCAAATTGTAGCTTGCTACAGATCACCCATCATGTCCCAGGAACCCCATTCTGCATTTCTGGAAATACTGGGTAACATAGAGGTCCTACCAAACACCCTAATATTGGGTGATTTCAACTACCCAAACATTAACTGGGAGAACTACTCAAGTACTAACTCCTTTGCCCAACATTTCCTAGAATTTATAAACTCAAACACCTTGGACAACTGGTCAACACTCCCACCAGAGGTGACAACATATTGGACCTGGTCATCACCAACATGGGCGACGGTGTTCCACATCAGAGGTCAATCCCTCGCTGGTTAGATCTGACCATAAACAAATCACTTTTTATATCCACATTTTTCCCCCACCCCCGGACAAGGAAACCACAGTGAAAAGCGTTTCAAAAGCAAACTTCATGTTACTTAAGATGGAGGTGGAAAGTTTCAAAGCCCCCATGCTAAAGGATAACGCTGTCCAAGCTGCAAAATCTTTACTAATGCATTCTCTGTGCACCTACAAGAATGCATGGATCATGCTATCCCAAGCAAAACCAAGACTCACTTCTCTAAGAAAAGAAAACCAGTCTGGTGGACCCCTGCCATAAACAAGCTATACAATAGAAGGAGGAAACTAGTACAGAAAAGAGTAAAATTCCAAGAAGGGAAGACATCCCTGATCAGTATCAGCAAGAAACTATGATCCCTCATAAAATCGTCCAAGGGGAGCTTTGAAAGAACACTTGGCAAGGACTCCAAAGATAACCACAAGGCATTCTTTAGCTATGTCAAGAATCTAAGTGGCAATGCTCAGATCTGCTTGGAGTTAGTGCAGAATGGCACAAAATGCACTGAACCAACCGATATTGCCAACATCCTGGCAGACAGGTTCAGTGCAAACTTCACCCCCCTCTCACCCCCAAAAGGGCCCATAACCATACCAGAAGAATGTAGAGACCCTAAAATTACAGACACTCGGGTTAAAATAGCCCTCTCCAAAGCCAAAAACACAGCATCAATGGGACCAGATGGTGTCCCAGGCTGCATCCTACATGCATTCAAAGATGAACTAACCCCTCACCTAAACACACTGTTCAAACTTAGCCTCTCCACAGGCTATGTACCCATAGAGTGGTGCACAGCAACAGTTATTCAGCTCCACAAAGGTGGAGCCACAACAGACCCTGGGAACTATCGCCCTATAAGCCTGACTAGCTAGGTCTGCAAGGCTATGGAGCGCATCATCTTGGAACTCATTAACAGAGACATTGGGAATCGCCAAACACTGGACCCTACCCAGTTCAGCTTTGTTAAAGGCAGATCATGCCTCCTAAACCTGGTGGACTTCTTTTAGACAGTTATCAAGGCTATAGATGAAGGAAAGGTGGTACACACAGCCTACCTAGACCTTGCAAAGGCCTTAGACAGCATTCCCCATTCTGGTATTATAGACAAGCTCACCAGCCTGAACATAAACCCCTATGTCACAAGATGGGTTGCCAATTGGCTCACTGACAGAACCCACATGGTGAGAGTTGCAGGAGCTAGGTCTGACTCTAAACCGGTTACAAGTGGCATTCAACAGGGCTCAGTCCTAGGACCACTCCTGTTTGGCATATACTTCCCAGAGGTACAGACAAGCACAGGAGGACTATGGCTGACCAAGTTCACAGACGACTGCAAACTAGGGGCTATAATTGACTCACCGACTGACGCAGACATCCTCCAAAAGGGTCTCACTGAGACGGATACCTGGTGTCAAAATCATGGCCTCAAGCTAAATTCCAAAATGTGCATAGTTATTCCCTTTGGAAATAACAAAGTACCCACAAACTACCACATAGGTGGTAGCCCCCTAAATACAGAAAACATAATAAGGGATCTGGGGCCCCAAGTAGATAGTAATCTCTCCTTTGAAAATCACATTGCAAAGTGGTTAGAAAATCCTTCTATGTGGCCCACCTAATCACAAAAGGGTTTGCATCCAGATCAAAAGAGGTCATTGTGCCCCTCTACTCATCACTCATCAGGCCCATCATAGAGTACAACACCCCATTTGGGATGTACCTTACAAGACACCTGCAACAGCTGGAAAGACCACAGAATTACCTCACCAAGAGGATCACTGGCTTCAAACAGATGCCCTATGCAGCTCGACTGAAGAAATTCCAGCTGTACTCAGTTGAATACCGCCTACTCAGAGGTGATCTCTGTCTGACATACAAGGCCATGTCCAACCCAGAATTGATGGACATGCTCCAGCTAAAGAAAACCTTATCCCCTCGAGCCACACGCTCTAGGGATCTAAACCTCACCACAATAATAAATAAGATGTGCTGGAGGGATAGATTCCTGTCCCAGGGACTTCCCATGCTTTGGAACAAGATTCCAATCTAAATTAGGCAGAGCTCCTCACTAGCACTCTTCAAGAGAAACCTTGACGAGTGGATGGGAAACAGAAAGTTTACCCCTGAGATCACTTCAGTAGCTCTGTTGGACAAAGGCACAGGGAACTAATCTAAGGGGGTGGCAAAAGCCAACACATTCTGGCTAGGCTTATAAATGCCTTTGGGCAGATAGCCTAGCACCTACCTATGAACCTATGAACCTATGTACCAAACCATAAATACAGCGTGCACAGCCTAATCACCCTTACAACCTTTCCTGAGGCTCTGGTGAAACTTACTCATGCCTTCACACTATCCTTGCACATATGTTGGGTGGCAGATACTAAAGTACCGACCTCAGGGATAGGGCAGTGCTCTGCATGTGTGGATCCTCAGGTAAGATTTATCATTCCAAGATTCAACAGTAATTTAAGATACTCATTTTTATTACTTAGATTCCCAGCTTGTTGGAACAAATTGCCCATGTTAATAAGAAAATCTGAAAATATTATTATATTAAAATCTAATTTGGATGCCTGGTAGGTGATATATTATTTGATCTTGAAATTCTTAAAGCAAAATTCCTAGACAGTCTAAGGATCTGGACACTGTAGAATAACTTTTGACCTTATACATTTCTAACATTTTATTTCTTTCAGAATATCTCCCACATTATGTTTAACATTAACAATATGGTTTTAACTGGAAAGTATGTTTCATTTACAGCATTAGTCAAAAATATGAAATCTACATCTCTTTCAGTAGATTATTTTCTTGGTTCATCTATTTTTATTGGTGTTCTATACTGAGAAAGATCCTGTTTCAACAACAGCACTTTTTTCCAGACATAATGTATACCAGGGCATGTATGTAATGAGATTGCATTGTTCCCAGTCTCCAGTGGCAACTGCCTATGCAATTAGAGTGATAGATGAAGAAAACAGTGACATTATTAATTTAAATGTAAAATGTTTAAATATATCACCTGTTGGGACCACTGCCATGAATTTATCATTGTATGTACAGAATTTTCCAACTACCAGTTTGGCTATACCCGTAAATATAGTAAATATAGTGGTCCATTAGTTTTAGGTATCCCATTAATGGTACAATGTCCATGGGATTTTCAGTAAAATTAAGAATGGCACCCTCGGTTTTTGCAGAAAATTAGCATGGTTTTCTCCAGCAGCCCTATCCAGCCTTCTACTAAGAGCCCACAGAACTAAACCCATAAATAATGCTTAAGGAGGACTCTTGGACATTATACTCAGGAAAGAAAGACATGTTTCAGTGTTTATGAATTAAAAAACAAATGGTTTTAGTGGTTATAATGAATTTAATTTTTCATTAATAAATATGAACAATTGGTTAGTTCTTAAGGTTTGAGACCAGGTTTTCAGCATTCAGCCTGTTTTAATTAATCATGTGGGCAGTATTTATTTTTTATTTTTTATTTTTTTCTTTAAGGAAAACTGGATAGCGCTGCTACTATAGTTCATTCAAGATAGGAGTTTTTAAGATGGGTGTGGAAATTATTAGTAGCTGAAGATTAATTTAGCTAATGACTGCATATAAGATTTTTGGATTTAATATCCCAGTCCTAAATTAAAAATATGCCTTCACTGTGATAATTTCTGTTAAAATGTGGTGCTTTGCTGTTTTATCCAGAATTGTATAATCACACTATGGCTATACAGTTATACTGTGGCAGAGGATTGCAAAATAGCACTACCTAATGAATGGAACACTATCACTAGACTCCAAGAAATAGGGTGAAAAAGAAAGAACAAATGACTTTCGGTGTTATAAGGCTCCTTTTAATTCATTAAAATGTCTTTCTTTTGAGCTATAAATATTATAAGAAACATTACAAATATCAATTTCTTGTGGTTCTAATATTTGTGACAGCTGCAATTCATATCACCTAAGCAAAATATTCCCATTCCACAAGACGAGATATCAGCCCTCTCTTTTTGAGATTACTACATGGGCATATACAGCAGAAAATATTATAACAAATAATTATACCAATTACCTGAGATGCATGACAGTTTTACCCCTGAAACATTGTAAGGCAATCATCAGCAAATGACAGCAATTCACAGCAATCCAACTTATCTTACTTTATTTTGAACAAACAGATAAATGTACTGATTGCAGCTTATGACTTTTCAAAATCTAAATTTTATTTGCCATATGCTTGCTATACATTGAGTCAAATTCATGAATGCCTATCCTAAGTGCAGCTATTGCGTCCCCTTGCTGTGCACCTATCGCATGACAGAGTGCTATTTTGTATTCATTAAACAGCTATACACTTAGTGTAAAGTCTCAAAATAAGTATAAACTTCAAAAAAATGCTAATGAAAGAATAAGTAGCCAAATTACATGCTAATTAACCAATCCAACATGGTGGAGTTATCCAGGAACCTATAAAGTAACTATTTACAATCAATGTTGACATTTGCCCTGAAATCCAAAACTCTTTGTTTTACAGCCACAATTACACACCTAGAAAAAGAAATGTTACGGGTTGCTACTGCCATTATTAACCTACATGTGCAACAGGCTTTACTTCAAGGTACTGCTGCTGCTGCAGCCAGATCTTGGCCAAGAAGAAGAAGGGTATTCAAACCCTGTTTGACTTACTATGAACTGCATGACACAGAAATTGTAGAGAGAGGTAGAGATGGACAGGGATATAGTAGAAGAAATATGCAACCTCTGCCATCCTTACCTAAGGTCCCAAAGTTGAGCACACAGACTGACTACATAAGTAAAAACCTAAGAGCCTATGCTCATACAAATATTAAAAGTGATGTTTGAAAACTGCCTAACCATTACTTAACTATGTAAAAGTTGTGTTATGTTAGCATCGACATCCCCAAGGAAATATCTTGTAGCTACAGTATTATCAAGGTAACTCTGGAAATTGTATGGAAAAAAGTGATATATAGCTGATTACTGTCATATGCAAATTCTGAAGAAGCAACTGTGCTGCAGAAGTGCTCATCTCTGTTATTCATTTATTTTAATAAAGTGTTTCTGACAGATACTGACTCCTATTTTATACTATAGACTGTGTAACTGTGATAATAAAGAGAATCCTGGGACATATAACGATGGAGTGTCTAGACCACCAAATTCAAGTGCAGAAGACCTGGAGGAATTCATGCATTTCTTGCATGAAACACAGGAGGGAAGAATAATATTAGCTGGAGACTTAAATTTACCAGAAACAGACTGGAATAATGCTGATTCCACAATGTTAGTAAAGAAATTAGTCATGTATATTCAGGAACAACAATTGCTTCAGATTGTAAAAAAAAAAAAAAAAAAAAAAAATTACCAGTGGATGGAACATACTAGACATTGTTTGTGTTCCTAAATAAATTACTGTTACTTCAAGTCAAATTTTACCACCACTGATGTGCAGTGATCATGGGGTTATAAAGGTTAATTTGTTACTAGATAATTCTTCCAAAGTGAAATCTAAACCAATGCATAGAAGGTTAATTACAGATTATATGGAAGCAAAACAGTCACTATGTAAAACTAACTGGAGTGAGGTGGTTAGCGGAAAAACTGCAGATGGAATGTGAAAAGTTTTGAAAGAGAAATTGTATGAGTGCAGAAAATCAAAAAAATGTTTAACATCAGGATCTAGGCATACAACATCAGGGGGATATATTTCCATAAGAACAAGATATCTGATTAAGGCGAGAAACAAAAAAATATATAAGAAATGGAAGACAGGTTGAATTACAACTTGGAAAACTGAAATAAACAAGCCGGACAAACAGATTAAGCTAGTGTGAGACAAAATCAAGATAAATTTGAAGAAAGATATTGATTTAACTGCCAAAGTGAAAACTAACTTCAGCGTGTTAAAAGACAATACTTCCTTAGAGAATTTTAACAGCAAGATGAGTATTATACAAGAGAATTTATTCAAACTCAATGAAGTGCTATGCCAGAGAAAAATTAAGAAATTTTTCAGAGACTGGAATGAATATGCTGGGGGTATGTCAGTGGCATTTGGGCTGAAGCTACAAAGTAACAGTGGTATGAAAGAATCCTATGGAGATGGTGCAGTAATAGAGGATGAGTTCATAGGTTCATAGGTTCATAGGTTTATACTAGGCTATCTGCCCTAAGGCATTTATAAGCCTAGCCCAAAGTTTGTGAAACTACGCACCCCCCCAAATTAAAAAAAACTGTGCCCATTAGTTTTGTTGTGCTCTGTCCAGCAGTGGACACAGAGATGATCGGGGTAAACCTACCGATCTCCCATCCACCGGTCAAGATGTCTCTTGAGCCAGCTTTTGCTCAGCCTGTGGACTTGCCTCTTCACATGGACCGGACTCTCATTCCACAGCATATATCTCTATGGTCTCAAATCCCTCCCTCCTATCCCTCCTATTTTAGGATTTTCTTTATCTTGCTTGATTCTAGTGGTGAGGATTTTTTTTCCATTTAATTTGGGGTGGACATGGCCTTGTATTGGGAGCACAGGGCACAGGTTGTAGGTCTCACATGTGGCCCTATGTTAGGCAGATGTCGAAAGCAGACAGGATTTTGGTAAGTCTGGCATTTGATGATGATTTATCCTTTTGGGGAGGTGACCAATTTTTGAGGGTCTCTCCAATTGTCTCAGTTGCGAATGGGGGTCTGTCGGGGGCATTGCGACAAGAATGGGGTGACTCTGATCAATGACCTCCTCAAATGATCAGGGGAAAGAGATGATGTGTTTGATCTGGATGTGGAATGGAAAATGTGAAGGTCTTTTCTAACCACTTTAGCAGTAACCTTTTTAGCAAGAAAGGTCACAAGGTCCCTCCCCACCCTCCTGATGTCAGTCTGTTACCCATGTGGGATTACCTCCCCCACTGTATGGACTTACCATAGTTGGTTTTTGTTTTCGAAACCTTTTCCCTAAGGGTTGGCATATACATTTTGGCATTTATCTTCAGGCCATGGCTCTGGCACCAGTTATCTTAGCTCTTGATATCTGTTGACTAGTTGTTCCATGGCATTTGAATTATGAACTCCAGGAACCTTTGGGTTAGAAAGTTGGGGGCTTGAGTAATGTCCCCATCTATATTCGTAGTTGAAGTCACCCAATATAATGGTGTTTGGAGATACATTACACCTTCCAGTGTCTCTTCAGAGGCTATGTGTGTTGGGGTTCCTGGAGAGAGAGAGGTGCCTGGCATATGCTCGTAGAGAGAGCAGTTTTTTGCCTATGGTTAATTGCACCTGGATGGTTTCTGATGCTTTGCCGCCAACCCACCAACCTGGAGGTGTGGGTATCCTTGATGAATATGGATACTCCCTCCTGTTTTGTGGTGGGGTTTGGGTTTGGGGGCTGGGGATGTGAGGTGAGGTAAAGTGCTCTCTCTGATAGGTGCCTGTGCTTTCAGGGCAGGTTTCAGATCACAGCACAGACATCATGTTTAAGGGCCTTGATAGGGCCTTGTTTGAGATTTTTTGAGATTTAGACTTCAGGCATTGAGCATTTCTTTCACATTTTTGTTTTTTTTTTGTTTGGGTTTTTTGGTTTGGTTTTGAGAAAAAAAAGCCTAAAAAGGCACTATGGGGCATGGCTCATATCCGAATCCCAGGCGTTCCGAATCCCAGGCGTGACAGGTTGCCAAGCGTGGCTTATAGAGCATGTCATCCGTCATCGAACTTGTGCCCTCACCAGATCCAGACACACCAGAATTAAAAATTAAGCCAATTGTTGTCATCTTGTCTCTATGTTTGTGACTGAAGGATGTGGCATCATTCAGGGTGAATACTGCCAGGGTCACAGGTCAGGCCTGGGGGTCATACCTGCCTGGGCTACATGGTCAGAGCTCATGTCTTCCAGGGAGGGTCAGGTCTCAGGGTCAAAGTCCAGGTCATGGACAATGACGGTGACCGTGCTTGTGTTATGTGGCGGATTCTAGCCCGATAGGCAGCTTTACTGTGACCCTCTCCTTGTTCAGCCTGGTGGGTGGGGACATCAGTGTGTGTCTGACTATGTCTACACCTAATATGTTTTGTGTTGTTGTTGTTGGCCTTAAGGGCTGTGACTGCTTTGATTGATTTTTTTTATGTGTTGCCTGTGGTTGTGTGTTGTGAGCGTTGCTTGGATGTGTCTGCTTCTGCTGTGCTGCTTTGAGGCCTCTTTTGTTCAGGTTAGGCCTCCCTTTATGCCTTTACTATGTATGTGTATGTGTTGTTGTGTGTGTGTTTATGTGGTTTGGTTTGGTGGTTTAGTGGTGTGTCCTTCTGTGTTGTCCTGTGTAGTCCACTTGCTCTGTCTGAGGCTGCCAGTTTCCCTAGTTTAGAGAAATAGCTGCATCTAAAAATATTTAGGGAGTGGGAGGGTTGAGGAGAGGAGGTTATGGGGAGTACATGAGGTTGTCTGTGTTTGTAAAAATTCTAAAACCTTCAGGAGGACGCCGCCAGGGCGTGGCCAGACACTGAGAGAATTCCCATTAGGGGTGTAACTGAGTAGTGAGAACTTAGTGAGGAATAACTTACAACTGGGGTATTACTGTAGGTACTCCTGGGAACAGACAGTTACTACCTGTTAGTGCTAAACCTGAAAAGAAGACAGTAGAAAGATTTTAGAAAAGAAAGCTGCACTTTTTTTTAAAAGTTTTGCTTTTTTTTAGTTTAAGAGATATCTGGTTAGGAGAAGTTCAGATTTAAAGAAAGGAAAAAGGTTTAAAAATTAGAAACCAGACACCTGAGTTTAACCTAGTTAAACCAAAGGCTCTAGTAGTAACTGCTTGATAGCAGGGGCTGGAAAAGAGCCAGGATTGACCAAACAAACAATAAAACCACAGTTTCAAGTCAGTAAGTAACCACACCACGGGGGGGGCAGCAAGCTCACATTCACTGCCACTGACTGATCAAGAGAGAGAGAGAAGCAAGCCGCAAAAGCAAAAACTAGAAACACAAAAAAAAAAAAAAAGAACAGCAAGCCTGTAGCCTGAACTTTATTTTTTAAAAAAAAAAAGAAAAAAAAAAAGATTTTTTTTTTTTTTTTTTTCAGAGATAGCAGAGGTCCTAGTAATGTCATAAATAACAAGTAGTTAAGTACAGCCCCCCACAAAGAGTGCTAGGTCAAAGACAGAAAATATGCATAGTTTGAGAAAAAAAAAAAAAATTTTTAAAAGTAAGTGCAAACAGGAAGATTCAGTTTTTATTTTTGTAAAAACTAACTAAATACACTTACAAATCAAAATCAGGTTTAAGAAAAGCCAACTAAACTCAGAAAATGCAGAAAAATAAAAAAAAAAAAAATAAATAAAATAAAAATAAAAATCATTCTCCCTTTTTTTTCTCCTCTTTCTTCTCTCTTTTCTTTCCTGGTGGAGCTCCTGCAAAACCACGAACCAACCAAGGTGAAGAGAGAGGAACACGGAGGCAACTAGGTTTAAAGAGAAAGGCAAGGAGTTTGGCAAATACCCCGTCAGTAACCAACTCACGGGGGCAGGGGCAGCAGCCAGCTCAATGTTTGAAGCAGCTCAAAGTCAAATGAGAGAGACTTTCCAAAGCCCCAAGAGAATCCAGAAACTTACAACAAGAACAGCAAGCCTGTAACTTGAACTTTTTAAATCTCAGAAAAAGGGGAAAAAAAAAGATTTTTTTTTTTTTTTTTTTTTAGAGATAGAAGAGGTAGGCACAAGTTATAAGTTATAACAGTGCAGCCCCACACACAAGTGCTATGTCATGTAGAGAGAAAAAATATGTTTTTTTGAAAAAAAAATGATTTTAAAATTAAGTGCAAACAGGAAATTCAGTATACAGCTTTTGTTTTGGTAATGCAGAAATACAACTAAACAGAAATCAAAATTAACAAGCCAGAAAATGCTCAAACTATGCAGAAAAAACAAAAAATAAACAAAATAAAAATACTTAAAATCTCAAAGTGTCTCCTTTCTTCTCTCCTTTTCCTCCTCTCTCTGGTGCAGCCTTCACCCCCAAAAAAAGTTAAATGTTTTAAATAGGTCTGAAAGACTAAATAATAAAAGCAATGTGGCTGAAACTTCAAAGACAACCACTGTGAATGAAAGAATGGAACCCAGATTGGGCACGGAATTAAAACAACAGAACAAGCAGTTAGACCAAAAACAAAGAAGGCCAACAAAACCAAACCGACAGTAATGGAACCTCAGCAAAAAGGAAATGTAATAGCAGAAAATAATCAAGTTATTGATGTGTATCAAAGAATTGACAATCAAGTGAGATCGTGGGCTCAAGTGATGGCAGATGGAAGCAATGATAAATTTAATTATTCGAATAAACAACAGCAACGGCCACGAAGAAACTGGTATGGCAGAAAGGGTCCACTGTAAAACTGGAATAGGAAACAACAAGACTGGAAGACTTAGGTACTGTAAATTTCAAAATTATTAATCTATCCAGTAAAAAACTGTCTTATGGAGATTGTTATGTGTTATGTAAAGGGTGGAATTTCACTCCAGTGCAAAGAGCGAATAAGTTGGTGATGATCAACGAAATTAGAGACTATGTGAGGAAATTAAATTTGAGCATTTTACTTGGTGCACAAATGCAAGGTAATTGTGAAATGTATAAACCGAGTTGCTATAATCCACCGTTAATCAAAGAATTAGAAATGTTCCTTAATGTATGTGAATTTCAGATGCTTGAAATGTTAGATAATGATACGAATTTTAGATATTATAATATATCGAAAAAAGAAAAGGAATGTTTAGATGCTTTAGTCAAGAATGAAGATGTTAAATTTTTAAAGCTGACAAGGGTGGTTCTATGGTATTGATGGATAGAAATGAATACGAAAATAAAATGAAAGAAATGTTGTCTGACATAAATTTGTATAGACCTGTGAATATGTCAGAAGTAAGAAAGGGATTTTCATTAATTGATTCCTGTGTGGAAGAATGGTTATACACAGGAAGAATTGATGAGAAAACTAAAAGAAATCTATCTAATAACAACCCAAAAATAAGTAGGATCTTTGGTATTCCAAAGATCCATAAAAACCTAGATTCTCCACCATTAAGATCCATAGTGGTGAGTAGAAATAGCAAAACTGAAGGGATGTCAGTGTTTGTTGACAAGCATCTACAGAGGGTAGTACCAAGAGGTAAGACTTATATAAAAGATAATTATGACTGTATAAAAAACTGGAAGAGATTCAAGTGTCTGATTCACATATACTGGTTACATTAGATATCAATTCTTTGTATACCATGATTCCGAATAAAGAAGGAATGGAAACAGTAAGGGTAGAACTATTAGAATCTAAAGTGTTCTCCCCAAGTACAGTAGGGTTATTAATGGAGATGATTGGTTTAGCTTTGAGCCATAATTATTTACAGTTTTATGATCAAATGCATGTCCAAACAAATGGTGTTGAGATGGGTGCTGCTCTAGCCCCTAGTTATGCTAATGTGTTTATGCAAGGTTGGGAAATAGCCAATATTTTAGAAAGTGAACATAGTAAAGATATAGTCAAGATGTTACGATTTATTGACAATGTCCTTGTAGTGTGGGATGGTACTATTAATGAGTTAAATAACTTTTTAAATTACATTAATAATGTTTGTTCCTATATAAAATTTACATATAGTTATAATGCAGATAAAATCAATTTTTTAGATCTGACAATATATAAATATAATAACAAATTAATTTCTAAGATTTATAAGAAAGATTTTCAAAATAATATGTATATGCATTATTCTAGTTTGCATCCTAAAAGAACTAAAGTTAATATTGTTAAGGAAAAACTTAAAAGGATTAGTAATTTAACTAAAGATGATGAATTGTTTGAGCTTGAAGCTTTACATTTTTGTAAAAGGATGGAAATAAGAGGATACCCTCAAGATGAAGTACAAAGGTTGTTCAATTAATAGGAATAATATTGGAAATAATGTCAATACGAATGTTGGTGATAAAACACATAAAAATTATAGTACAGCATTAGCAATACAAAACAGTACAGATTCAAACACTATAAAGAATATAGTGAGGAGAAACTGGGGACTTATAAAAGGAAATAGAGAAATTATGGAGAAAATAGGGAATGAATCCAAGTTTGTACAGAAAAGGGCTAGAAACTTTAAAGATCTTTTTCAAAGTAAACTAAATAAAGTCAAAGAAGCTGAGGTAAGAAAAGGGATGGTTAAATGTTATAATTGTAACTATTGTCAATATTTATTTATTGATAGTAGTGAATTATTAGTGGGGAAAACAGTAGTCCAAGTCCCAGGGAGGTTTACTTGTAAATCAAAAAATGTTATTTATTTATTGATGTGTTCAGAATGTAGATCATTTTATGCTGGAAGAACAAAGACAGAACTATGCAAAAGAATTTATGAACATAATTATGCTATTAGTAATGGAGATACAAAAATGCTATGAGCAAACATTATGTTGATAAGAAATGTAAAATTAATTTTAAATGTATAGTTTTGGACACTGTGCATCAACATATTAAGTCAGTAAATGTTGAAGAAGAACTAGGTTGGCTAGAATATTGTTGGCAAGTTAAACTAAATGCTTGTTTCCCTCCAGGTTTAAATAACAAGGAAGAGTTTGTAATGTATTTAAAAAGAAAGGGGTTGAAGCATTAATGTATGCATGGTCACTGTGCATTTTTATGTCACTGTGCTTTTAAATGTTAATTGGTGTTTTAAAATGTTAATTAATGTAGCATTTAAAGCATATTTTTTTATGGTAAAGCCATAGTCTGAAGAAGTCTCTTGCATAAGAGATGAAAGCGCTTACTATTGGCTTGGATTATAATAAATTTATTCATACTGACACAGCTTTTGTTTACTTTTTTATAAAGATATTGAGCATGACTGGAAACCTTTTTATAGATAGATAAGATGTGGAAGGAGTAAAGATGCATAAATTGATAAACTGTGTGCAGATTCTAAAATGTATTCTCAGACACAACATATTATAGATATATTTACAAAATCTTATGCAAAACAGTTTGGCTCCACAAAAGGGATGATAAGTTGTCCTAGTAACATCCAGGTAATCCCAGATACTGGAATCAGATTAGATTATACTGAAGAAAAACTGCACAAACTGTATCCAAATAAAGTGCAGTGAGGAGGCAGAATTACTAAAAATTATCCAAGAACACTTCAGCAAGAACTTACGGTACCATTATATTTGTTATTCACTAGGTCATATAAATATGGGGAGATTTCTCAAGGTTGCAGACATGCACTTATTTAACATGTCTTCAGGGGAAAGGGGAGTATGACAAACCTAGAGTCATATAGATCCTTAAGTCTACTTTCATGTTGTGGAAAAAACAATGGAGAAGGTAATATTGGACATGTTATTGTCAGAACTGGACAGGTTGGGACTTGAAACCATATACCAGCATGCATATGTTGAAAATAGATCTACTACCACCTGTAACATGATATTCTACAACAATATAATAACAGCTATGAATGAAAAATTGTGCTTTAATGCAATTTATAAATATTTAACTTCAGCATTTGGCAGGGTCATACATAAAACACTGATCAATAAATTAGTACAACCTAGGTATTGATGTACTCTTGATAAGATGGTTAGCTGCATGGCTTACAAATAGAACATGACAAGTATCATACAGCAACTAGACAAGTAACATCTTTGGCTACAGTCAGGGTGTCCCACAGGGCTCTGTCCTAGGCTGTTACTTGTTTAGATTGCATCTTTCAGACCTAACCTTTTCATCTGAGGTGTTCTACTGCCTATATGCAGACAACCTAAAATGGGGTAAACTGATTACATGTGTTACTGATAAGGCATGTTTGCAAAATAATCCCAACAGTCGACCAGGAACACACCATCTTTATTCACTACAGAGAATTCCTGTGACTAAGCGCTTTTGCCATTGATTGGCTGAAAGTTCACAATCCTCTGTGTTCACCAGAAGAAAAATACTGCTTCCACTCCCAGTTAAGTTTCTGGTTAACTGGGTGTGGAAACAGTATTTTTCTTCTGGTGAACACAGAGGATTGTGAACTTTCAGCCAATCAATGGCAAAAGCGCTTAGTCACAGGAATTCTCTGTGGTGAATAAAGTTGGTGTGTTCCTGGTCGACTGTTGGAATTGTTTTTTCACTTTCTCGGTCACTTTTCCCTGTTGGGATTTGTTTTGTGTTATGTCTGCAAAATAACTTGACTAAATTGACCATTTGAGCACAGGAGAATAATATGCTGATAAATATATCAAAAACTAAGCATGTGAGATTTTGGAGACATAAATTGAAAGGTGAATATTTAATACAGCACACAGTGATTGAAACTGTAGACTCATTTAAGGACTTGGGTATATGGGTAGATTCAGCTATGAGTTTTTCTGATCATATCAACCAATTGATTAATAATAGTTATAGAACTGTAGGGTGTACAAAAATATTTATAATGTCTAGGAAATCAGAAATGATTAAATCCTGGTTTGTTAGTTATGTAAGAGCCAAACTTTAGTATGAAATAACAACATAGAAACCTTGTAAGAAAACAAACATGAGTAAACTGGAAAGAGTACCACAGAAGCTGAAAAGAGTACCATAGAAATATACCAAGACACTCCATGGATCTGAAAATTTATGTTATTATGAAAGACTAGACTATCTGAACATGTACAGGGACTCATAACAATGTTTAAGATTAAACCTTATTCAGGTATATAGGGCATTTAAAGACAACTACCTCTTAGAATGTTTGGGGTTTTCAAAAAGATACTAGAGAATCATCATACAACCTATGTAGAATATTATTGAGGATAAGAAAGAAATGATGTATTGTTATTATTATTCAAGAAGCCCAGAATTTCCAGATACAAGATATACAAAATGATTAAGAGAGAAATTAGAGGAAAGAAAAATACTTTTGCAGGAAAAACCGTCAGAAGCTTCAGATAAAAATTTGCATTCGTTAATACAACAGACTTTTGAAAAACAGTATATAGATCAAGAAACTTTGATTTCTTTGGAAAAATAAGCCTTTGAGGAAGTGGAAAAATATAAACAAGAAAACTTAGAGATATTTGAAAAAGCTAAAAAAGAGATATGGACATGGGAAAGAAAGAGAGATTTGATATGGTGCAATATTTATGCAAAGGAGAAAGCTAAGTTAACTAATATAGAGAAGGCAGTCTCAAAAGTATTCAAAGAGAAATACAGGCAAAGGCATCCAGATATGGAAAATTTCACAATAAAAAGATTAATAACATAAAAACATAATGTAGAAAAGACAATTAGTAAAGTAAAGATTAAAGAAATAGAAGTTGAAGTTATGGAGTGCCTGCAAAGTGAAGTATTTAATGTAGAAGGTCTAAGACAGACTACATCACAGTATGCTGGAGTATGTCCCCAGAATAAGGAAAAGCAAGAAGACCAGGAGACATATGAAGAAGAAATATGGACAGGGGAAAAGAAAAGGGAATTAATATGGTGTAATATTTATGCAAAGGAGAAAGCAAAATTAATTAATACAAAAAAAGGGTTGGGAGTGTGTGGGCTTGGTTGTTAGGGTGTTTGCTTCAAGCACAAGGTGCAGGGTTTTGAGTCTCAAGGGATAAATGGCTGATAAAAAAAAATTGCTTGCAGGGCATGGTTAAATAATACTATAATACTATGAACCTATGAACCTATGAATCTATGAACCTATGAGCCGCACCAAAGATATTTGAAGAAAAATATAGGCAAAGGAATCCATCCGGATATGGAAAACTTTACAATACAAAAAATAAGAAGACTAAGAGGAAAAGTAGAAGAAGCAATGCGTAATGGAGAAGTCAAAGAAATAGAAATTGAAGTAATGGAACAGCTGCAAAGAGAAGGATTCAGTGTAGAAAATCAAATGGAGAAAGCACCACAACAGGATAGAGCAATGGATAGTGGAACAGGAAGTAACTGGTCAGGTACCATATCAAGATATTTTGGAGCCTTCCACAAGAAACCAGTATAAACATTCATTTGAAGCTAGACAGCAAGGAAAGAAACAGGAAACTGTGGAAACTCTGATACAGTCAAATTTGAGGAGTGATAGGCCAGAGAGTTCCCATATGACAGAACAACAGAAGACACAGGATGAAATGGAAGAGAATGTGCTACAGGAAGATGCTATAGAACTTTCTATAGAATGCCCGCAGGAAATGGAAAACAAGGGATGTGCCTTCAGTATGGAAGAAAAGGAGTTAAGAGAAGAGTTGCTTGATTTAATAGACAAAGATAGATATATCAAGATCAATGAGAGAAATAGATTGCAGAAGGTTAATAAAACCCCAAAAGTCAGAAGCTTGATAAAACAAATGAACACAGTAATTAGGACTATCCATAGAGACACATTCGATATAACAGAAGTAAACAGACTATATTACTGTGCTGCTAAATTAATAACTGATAAATTTCTATCACAGGAACATAGGGTAGTGAGGGAAAAGAGAGGGCGAAAGCGAATACCATCATGGAAATATCGAATAGAGAAAACTATAAAGCAGTTAAGACAAGAAGTATCATTGTTAGAAGATTATAGAAGAGGGAACAGATCAATGAAAATATTAAGAAAGATAGATGTGATAAAAGCAATGCGTGTATTAGAACAGACCAGGATCTATTATGCACTATTGGAGATAACAAACTAAAAATTACAAAACAGGCAGAAAGACTTAGAAGAAACAATGATAAATATCAGGGAAAAACACAAAATAAACAAATTACTGATGACCCAAAAAGGTTTTATAGAGAACTGGGAAATAAGGTAAAAGGAATAGATATACCGCCAAAAAAGAGGATTTAGATACATTTTGGAGAAGTATCTATGAGGATCCTGTAGAACATAACAAAGATGCTAAATGGATAGAAGAAGTAAAAGAGAGAATAAGAAGTTTAAAGGTACAGGATATGAAATGGGATGAAATAACAACTAGAGAGATTGAAATAAAGTTGAGAAGAGCCTCTAACTGGAAAACCCCAGGCCCAGATGCAGTACCTAACTTTTGGTTTAAAGTATTAACTTCTTTGCACAATGACTTAGACATGAGTAAGAACTATTTATATATGCACCCCAAACACGCACCACATTGGTTAGCAACAGGAAAAACAATGCTCTTACTTAAGAGTGAGCCTGCAAGCTACCCTAAAAATTATATACCAATAACTTGTCTTCCGACAACATACAAACTATACACAGGAATTGACGCTGACAGAGTTTATAGTCATGTAGAAGAAAACTCAATTATGGCAGTAGAATAAAAGGGCAATAAAAGAAAGTCATATGGAACAAAGTTTGTTGTTGTTAAACAAAGTTATAGTGGAGAATTGTAAGAAGGGGAAGAACATAAGTATGGCATGGATTGACTACATAAAAGCATTTGATAGTATCCCACATTCATGGATAAAAGAGTGCTTAAAAATGTACAAGATACACCCTACACTGATTGATTACATTACAGTAACTATGAAACAGTGGCAGACCACTTTGCAATTAAGCCATAATAAAGGACAGATTATTATCCCAGGGATAAAAATTCAAAGGGGGATATTCCAGGGTGACTATCTGTCACCCTTGTTATTTTGCCTTGCCATTAACCCATTAAGCTGCTTACTTAACAGCCTAGGCCATGGCTACAATTTGGCTTCTAGAAAACAACAAAGTCTAATGACTTCTCATCTTCTCTTTGTTGATGATTTAAAATTGTATAGCTCATCAGATGAGGAACTGAAAGAACAGCTGCAGGTTGTCAAGACTTTTTCAGATGATATTGGAATGTCATTTGGTTTTGATAAATGTGCAAAAGCAACCTTTAAAAAAGGAAAATTGCAGCACCAGGAAAACATAAGTTTGGGACAAGAATGTGATATAAAAGAACTTGAGCAAGAGGAGGTGCATAAATACTTGGGAATTGATGACGGATCAGCAATAAAACATGAACAAATGTGAATAAGGCTTAGTAAGGAGTACTTTAGAAGACTTAAATTAATCCTGAAAACAGCATTGACACCTAGGAACAAGATCCAAGCTATAAATCAGTTTGCTCTTCCTGTCCTAACTTATAGTTTTGGAGTGACTGACTGGCCACAAAAAGTTTTGGATAGATTGGATATCTAAACAAGAAGGATGCTTCATGCTCACCAAATGATTTATAAAAATCAGTGTATACCAAGATTATATATCCCCCATTCTGAAGGAGGAATGAGCTTCCTTGAAATTGATTACATGTATAGATCTGCAATTGTGGGACTCCACACATATCTATTGACCTCACAAGATCCAAATGTGGCGAAATTTTGAAACATGAGGAGAATAAATCTAAGATGACATCTCTGCTTAATTTAGCAGAAGCATATCGACGTCAAACAGGAATGGAAATCAAACCAGAAGTGGATAAAAACCAGGCAGCATCTGAATGGCTAAAAAAGAAAAGAAAGACTATAAGGTGAAGGATCAGATGAGAAGGCAAGAAATGTGGAAAAAACCTAAATATAGTTGCAAGTATAAAAAACTTCTGGAAGAGCCTCATGTTGATTAAGAATGAATGCAGAAATGGTTAAGGAGAGGTGAATTTACATCAAGAAATGAAAGGTTAATATTTGCAGTCCAAGACAGTGGGCTGAGTATACACAGGTTTACTAAGTCCATTGAACATGTGAGAGAAACAGACATATGTAGGTTTTGTGGAACCGAGTTGGAAACAGTTACATACATTATTGCTGGTTGTGATGCTCTAATGGCAGAGGGACTGTATACTGAAAAGCATAATAATGTGGAGAGATTGTTACACTGGAGATTGTGCAAACATTATGGTATCGAAGTGGCTGAAAAACATTGGAAACATAAGCCACATAGAATCATAGAAAATGATGAAGTTTACATCACATGGGATCACCCAATACCAACAGTCCAAAAGATAGATGCTAGAAAACCAAAGTGATCCAAGAAAAGAAGACAAAAGTAGCATTGATCATTGGAATTGCCACACCTAGTGACTATAGTGTCTTGCATACAGAGAGACACAAAGTCATAAAATACCTTGATCTGCATGCAGAAACGAGAGTCATGCAGAAGAAAGATACCCAAACAGTTCCAATAGTAGAAGGAGCAACTGTTCTAATAAAAGAAGAATTTACAGTCATATTTAGATATGTTACCAATTCATGTAACACTGTATGAATTGCAGAAGGAGTCACTGCCAGGCACATTGGGGGTACTGCGAAGAGCACTTTTGGCTAACATCAAAGAGGGAAATAATACTAATTTCATGAACTTTAATCGTACTCTGACTTAGGAATGGGGTCCATTCCCGTCATGGTATTAGAAACCCAAAAGACTTGGAGAAATAAAAAAAGATTCTGTAGGAATGAGAGCAGTACTAACTGGTTCTCTGAGAGACTAGCTGATACATGGCATAGACTACCAAATTACATTAAAGCAAACACTAGTTTTGATATTTTTAGGAACACCCTGGACACTTATTATAGGCACAACTGTTATGGTATATTGCTAGGCTAGAATGGCATTAATGTCCTTCCTTGAAATATTTGTATGTATGTATGTATGTATGTAAATGCTACTTGTGATGTTCTGATATTGTGATAATGTCATGCTAATGCTATAACTGCTGAGCAATACAATGCCATTTTTTTCATTTTTTCTTTTTTAATGCCATTTGCAGCTCACAAACATGGTTCATTTCCTAAGGTAAAAAAATGAAAAAGTTAATTTGGGTCACCTTCTGTAGTGCAAATGAGCCTGGTGCTGGTGTATGTTCACTGGCACTCTGGGTAGTAATCAGTGAAGAAAATGCACATCAGGTAACTTTCTGTGTGCACAAGGTGTAAGTACAGTGAGCTTCAGAAAGAGGACAGCTGATACAGTGTTTGAATTTAATTTACACTTGATTTTACAGAGGGGGTGTGAAAACATATTGACACATTTTGTTATATTATTGTGTTGTTATTTGAAACTCAACTATTAGCAGTATTGCTAACAATATGTGAGCTGTTGTCTGACATCTTTCCCATTATTTGGCATTATCTAAAGTCCTGATAATGTGTGCAGAAATTAAAATTATGATCTAGCAAGGAGATGTGAGAAGGATAAATGTGTCACAGTAATGCACTTCTTGTTCTGACCATTGCTAATTATTTTATTTCAGTGATTGCATTTTCCTTTCATTTTCTTTTTCTATTTTTTTTTTGAAATCTCTCCCATTAAGACTTAAGAATTCTCCTGTGGCATTTACGAGTCACACTACGTACTGTAGATGTAACAATTACGTAGGTGGTTTAAATCTGACAGTGGTGAATTTCTGTATGTGGGGGGTGTATGGTGCTAGTGACAGGTAAATAAAGCCTCAACAATAAATGTGCTTTTTCCACTTCCAATCAAGAGAAGAATTTAACTTTGGACATAGCTCCGTCTGCACTTTATTCCACTTTTAAAAGAAACATCTTCTCTGCAACACACTGATGACATCATCCTTTCATAAATATACCCTCTCCTCTTACCAGTCATGTCTCTTCTATGGCACTTGTGGCTAATACTATGGTATATAGATGTATAATTACATAGGTGGAAGATTCAAATCTCACAGGGGTGGAACTTATTTGTATGACTTCAATGTAAAGGAGGCATAGCTTCCTGAACATGCATGCTGTATCATCTTCCACTCAGGAGAAGAATTTAACCTAGGACAGGATTCCCTCATCCCCTTATCCCAGTTTTACCAGAAACATCTTCTCTGCAACACACTAATGAGGTAATTCTTTCATAAGTGCACTATCTCATCTGTCATGTCAGACTTCTTCTGTGTTGCTTGCAGCTAATACTGTATTTTATAGATTGTGTAACTAGATAGGTAGGAAGTTAAAATCTCACAGTGCTGAACATGTTTGTGGGCTTTCAATGTCAGGTAGATACAGCTTCCTGAACAGCTGTGCTGTATCAATTTCGACTAATGGGAAGAATTTAACCTGAGAGAGGACTTCCCCATCCCCCATCCCACTTTTAGCACAAACATCTTCTTTGCAACAGAGCGGCAAGACCATCCTTTAATTAGTGCAATCTCTCACTGTAAAAGTCAGACTTCTCCTGTGGGACTTGTGGCTAATACTGTGTCCTATAGATTGTGTAACTATATACGAAGGCATATCATATCTCCTATTGGTAACAAGTATGTGTGACTTCAATGTCACATGCGCATAGCTTTCTGAACCAATGTGCTATATCTGCTTTCACTCAGTGGAAGAATTTAGCCTGGAAGAGGATTCTCCTGTTCCCTTATTCCACAGTTTAGCATTGCACTCCGTTGACTAGCTGTGGCCAATAAAAGTGAATAGTATTTCACTTCCCAAGGTGAGAACAGACATATTTTATTTGGAATGCTATCATTAGAGCAATGTAGACTGGCATTGGTGTGTTTTCCTTAGCACTCTGGTCAGTACTGATTGAAGAAATTCAAGTTATCCCACACCAATCTCTGTGATGTAATGTGCAAAGGTATTGAGTTTAGAGAAACAGTACAAGTGATGCAGTTAGAAATCTGCTCCCAGATCATTTTACTGAGGAAGTTCATAATCAATCTTGACACTTATTTTGTTGTATGAATGTGCTGATGTGGGAAACTCAAGTAAGGTCAATATTGACAAAAGCTGACACATATGTCATTGGAAATTATGTTAATATTGTGTGTGCTGAGTAAACAATGAAATAATATCTGATGTTCCCTGTGCCTTTCTCTATTTCCATGGCATTAGGTAAAGTCTTGATACTGTGACACATACATGATAGTACTGATGTGGCAATGAGATGTGAGTCAGCTGAATGTATCGGTGTAATGCAGTACTACCTGTGCTCATTGCTACATATATGCTGTGATTCATTTCATGTGTCTTCAAATTGTTATTCCAGATGAGTCGCGTGAATGCTTCTGATAAATATTGCCTTCTGGATTTGTGTACCACTTGGCTGCACAAATGAGGTTTGGTAACAAACCAAATTGTCCAGGGACAACTTCAGAGGGGGGTTAGATAAATAGATTAGTGGGGGTAAGAGTGTAAAGGGTATGAAAGGACACATTGGAATGAGGGATGACTAGGAGGATGAGGTAAGGGTAGGGAGGGGCTTGAGGGGGTTTATGCAAGTGTAACTGAGTAGGGAATCACATTTTGGCATGAACTTGCTATATGGCAGGCTTACGTCCATTATGACCAGTAGGTACTTTGGTGGACAAGTATGTCTTGGGGTAATGGTAGTAGATACAGAAAAAGTCGGCAATGGTTGCATAATATTTCTCCCTTTGCAAATGACGTTTTAGAGTGTTTCAGCCTTTGTGCAGGTTAAATTTGTAAGAGGTGTAGGCTCAGGTTTGCTGCAAGTGATGATTGTTCCTGTCAGCTGGTTGTTGAGTTGTTTAGGAACCCTTTCATTGGTGGTAGTGAGCAGCAGTAACAGCTCATGCAGTTAGTATGTAAGGTTGTGATCATTTTATGGTGTTTTTCTCCTCAGTACATTAGTGATGATGGTATGCAGCCTCATAGTTTTCTGTGCCTATGTTGCTGAGCTGCGAGTGATTATTAGGATGTTTTTAGGTAGCAATGCGGTACCTGTGAGTAATGTCCGCTCACCATGCATGCATGTTGGAGTGGTACTGCATGTTTGTATTGGGACAATAATGTTTAATTTGCTTTCACTCCTGTCCTTGAAAGGAAATTTATCTGATAAGGATGGAATAGAGTGATCCATTTTGTCCACCTGATGTAAAAACAATATAGGGATCTGTTTCGGTCTTCCAATAATAATAATAATAATAAAAATCTAAAAATAGTTTATTTAGCTCATTGCCTTAAATGTAAAAAATTCTATATAGGCAAAATAGACAAAGAAAGGATTTGAGAACATATTTACTATATCAGTAGCAGAAATAAAGTTAGTGCTTTGGCCAAGCATGTTATTGGTATTAACTCTGAACAGACCTTTAAGTTACGGCCATAGGCAGAATTTTTGATAACATCAGAGGGGAAGACATACGTAATATGACTGAGCAGTTAGAGGCCAGATGGATTATTAGACTTAGGGGAGATTCAGGGCATGGTTTAAATGAATATGTGCCACTTAAACCCAAGCTTAAATGCAGACCCTTGTTTAGATTTTTTTTTCTCTTTTTTCTTTTTAAATGTATCACTAATAAAGTGTGCTTACTTATATATGTAATTTTTATGGATATTTTTATACATACACTTTTACAGATATACAACTGTGTATTACATATGTATACGTGTTTATATATATATATATATATATATATATATATATATATATATATATATATATATATTGATAGTAATGCATGCTTGCAAGCATTTCTTTCATTCAGTAGGGTAGTAAGCTCAAATTACACTCTATGATGTTTATTGTTTTTACCTAATTTGTATCATGTGACTACTAGTGCTTGCTAGAGGTTGTATAAAAGAAGCACATTTCAGTTGTATTTATTAGCATCTGATGAAGCAGATTTTCCTGCGAAAGGGCTTATGTTTTAACATTGAAACTTCAATTGATACTGGAAAACTTGGTTGTACCTGAGTTCTTCTGTATTTTTATCATGTTTGCCAATGAGTCCATTTGCTTTCAGTTGTGCATATGCAATTGGCAAGTCTGTTCTTTGCACACAGTCAGTTACTCACAAGATTTGAAATGGGTACCAATTTAGATGTATTTTGTTAGCCTGACTTCTGCAGACATGACTGGTGAGAGAAAGGATGGTGCTAAATTTAGATCACAAAGGTACAAGTGTTGGGGAGACTAGGATATTTGTAATACTCATTGTGAAGTGCTACAGCCATAGGCTGCTGCAGGGGGATTAGGCCGGGTCACAGTATAAGGCTGGTACTTGGAAGTTTAACCAAGGCTGTCTCCAATGCAACAGGCATTTCAGACACTAGAGGGCAATGTTGTCATCACTAAACTAACCTTAAGTAGTGCAAGCAGGACCTCTTAAGCTGATGGAAGGCAGAATTTAGGACTGTGAACACCCAGTAGTTGTGTAAGTATACTGAACCATGATCTGTCTATGATATGGCATTAATGATTTGCTAGCCACGGGCTGCCATATATCTAGTTATCTCTTTTTTGTTCACCCTACCCTTTCTCTCTTTCTCTTGTTTCTGTGGGTGGGGTATAATTTATTAAAAATCTGATATTTGCATAACTTGCAGCTGAAAAAACAAAGATAAACAGCACAGAGAGGTAGATCGACCACTATGTCTTGGTCCACCATACCACAACAAATGGCAGCACAGACACCCAGCGCTTTGGCTTCTGTACCCAAAAGCAGCAATTATTTTTTATTACTGGATAACTATTTATAAAATAGTAACAGCAATAATATGTCAGGAAGAATCAAATTATGGTAATTGCAATAATTATATCTGAATGCCTATTTCTTCTCTATCATTAGGAAATAATGGCTGCTCTTTGATATATCATAGCAGTGAGACTGGTTTATTTATTTTATGACTTATAAATACTTTCCATCATATATGGATGTGGCAAAGGTATAAAATATTTAAATATTATAATTGTCTATGCATTGAACAAAGTTTATTGCAAAAATGCAGTACTGTGACAAGCCATGTATGCAGTTACCTCTTTGTTTGTCCAGTCCACTCTCTCTCTCTCTGTCTCTGTATTTATTTTTTTTTTTTTGGGAGGGGTTATAATTTATTAACAATCTACTATTTGCATACCTTCCTGCTGAAAAGTAAATGATCACAGCATTGAGAGGTAGACCAACCCTTGCATCTTGGTGTGCTATACCTCCCCTTATGGCAGCACAGATATTCAACTCTTTGGGTTCATATCCTTTCAATTTGCCTCCGCAATCCCTGTCCTACCTGCTGCAACTGCATAGGGTATCTCTGCCCCAGTGGCTTGTGTAGAGGTACCTCTGGTAGCAGTAGTAGTGAAAGTAGTGATTTTGTTACCCATTAGGAGCTGACATCGCTGGTGGATGATATAATGGAGAGGGGCTTCGATGCACTTAACAGCAGGGTTGAAAAGGTCTTGTGTAATATTGTAAAGATAATGCCATGTCTGGCACTGACCAAGGGAGCTGCTGCAAGAGACAATGACAAGAGAGGACTAGATTCTAACTGTTCTAAAGCTGGACATTGGTATGTCTCTGATGTCCCCTAACTATCCCCAGTTATGGTATCCCCCAATCTTTTGTCGCCATCATAATCCCTGTCTGTCTTTTATATCTTGTATGTCTCCATACACTTCCTAACTTATCCTACCTACCTGATTAAAAAAATATATATATATATATATATATATATATATATATATATATATATACATACACACACCCCATACATAGATCTCCAACTTGCATATGTGTCATCCTTAACACAACTGGTTTGGTCCAGTTGACCATACAACATTATTCTGTTGTGTGGTGACCCTGCAAAGTCATGAAATTGTGTTTATAATTTTACATGTATGCTGTGAAGAAGTGGATAGCTATTCTGCTCTAGCATGACTCTTCTGCAAATTCCTGTATTCTTCCCCTGTGTCCTGCCCTCTGCTTGCCAATACCCTTTTCACCACTGTCCTATCCACCCCTATTCACACATTTAATCTGGTCAAGAAATTGATTCACACACAAGACACACAGACAGAAATGACTCATGGAAAAGCCTTCACTTTATGTCATCGGCATTTGTATTTAGTGTGGCATTGTGTAGCGATGCTCTGTGACAGTGAAAGCTATTTAATTTCTTATTACAAAAGCTGATGATTTCAATGTAATTCACAGTGGTCCAGTTACTTTCATGCAAATGTGCTTAAATCCACAGCATTATGGGATTACAGAGTAAATACAGACTAATGGCATTGTGTAACCATTAATGTAATGGTTATTAGACTGTCGGATGTAATAAAGCAGGAGTTCCAATGTGGTGTGTTGATATAATTACCCTGTTTGTAGCCTGATATTTTTGCATAGTGTCATGGGCTTGATTACAGCTGTATATCAATTTATTAATAAATTACATTTCATATTTCTATTATATATTTAACTGCAAACATCTGTATTTATCTCCATGTAAAATATTTCCTTAGCATACCATCTGGACAGTGCAGCAGGACATCATTTGCAAAACACTGCTGCCCCAAAAGGGAGATGTATTAATCCAATCTTATCCTGCTTATGTCTTAATGTTTATTAGACTGTCCTATCCCTTTTTTGTCCCTCTAGCAAGCACTTTATTGTATAAAGCATGACAGAGTAATGCTTTAATAAGTAAGGCATACACACTGTACAGATGTCCCTACATGTTCCACAAAACATATTGTTTCTGTTCCTCTCCGCATCTGTCTCTCCCTGTTCACCCCTTCTGCTTCAGTAATTCATCACTGTGCTTTAATTGTGTTATTTTAAATTTGTAAAGTAGTAATTCCTTTGTTGTGTGATGGGATAATGCTCACATGTATTGAAAGATTTTTGAATAATTTCAAGGCTCTAATCCAGTCATTAGTTAAGTATCACTGTCTGTTTTTGGCACAATATTTTGTGTGTATCTGTTGGCTACATATTGTTATGAGCCACCATTATCCTTCTGTCATAAGCTACTTTGTCCCTGCCTACATCTTGCACTGTCAATCTATCTTCTTTCTGTATCATTATTCTTCCACCCACCTCTGAATTTGCACAATATCTGGTACCATGCAACAAATGCAACTAAGGCTAAAATGGACATACACAGTTTATGGCAATAGCTTGCGATTTTTATTGTCTTCATCCACATTACTTGTTTAAAAGGTGTACACTAGGTTAATGACCACTAGGGCCCTTAAAAGCCCAGCTGTGCAACCCAAATGAGACCCACAGATTTTATTTATATTTGATTTATAAGAGTGATTTACTGATTGCCTCTGTCCAACAGAGACATGGAAGCCAGACCAGGGGTGATTTTCATTTACCCATCCATTTTTGTCCAAGTTGCCCTTCAATAGTGACATTGAAGAACTCTGCTTCACATGAATGGGGAGCCTGTTCCAGAGAATGGCAATTATCCAAGAAACATATCGGTCTCTCCAACAAATTCTGTTTAATTTGCAAGCAAAATTGAGGTTTTTAGTGTAGTATTTCTGATTCTGTTTCTTTTGTGGATGCGCAAAAGATTCATCAAAACAGGGTTTAGGAATACCTTGTGTGCTAGACAAAGATCACCTCTCAGACATTTCTATGATACTGAGTAAAGCTACAGGGATTTGAGATGATCTGTACAGGGCATTGTGTTTACTCCCTGAATTTTTTTTGTAAGGAACTATTGTGGAAGTTCTAATTACTGCATGTGTCTGTTCAGGCACATACCAAAGGGGGATTATACTCTAGGATGTGTCTGATGAGGGATGAGTACAGTAGCATTATGACCTAGATGCCATGTCATGCCCTTTTTTGTATGTTGGGCAGCATAGAAGGATTTTCTTACTACCTTGGGCATATGTTGGTTGAAAACTGTCTACATGTATTCCCTAATCCCTGAGTAGTGAATCAACTTTTAGTGGTATTTTATTGATGATACAGTTACCTGGGGTGGCAAACTTCCCAAAAGGTACTATAGTACATTTCTTGGTGCTGAGGTTTAAGCCATTGCTTTGATGCCAACCGATTATCTGTATTAAATCTTCCTGAAGGGTGTTCTCATCTTGTGGAGATTCAATGTCTACTCCCAGTTTGAAATCATCTGCAAACTTTGTTAACCAGAGGTCTTTGACATTGGTCTTGTCATCCAAAGAGCTCTGGTGGACTCCACTGGTAACCAGCCTCTTTGTGGATATGGATTCATCGACTTCCTGTGTCCTATCAGTAAGACAGCTTGCTATCCAGGGTGCAATAAAGGGTTTATATGTAGTTCTGTAAGTTTGTTGACAATGACCAAGAGGGGTATTGTATCAAATGCCTTAGCTAGATCTAGGTAGGCAGTATGCACCATTTTCCCCTTATTTATTGCCTTGCTGACCTTTTCAAAGAAGTCCACCACATTCAGTAACCAAAACCTTTCTCTAACAAAGCCAAATTGGGATGGATCCAGTGTCTGGAGATCTCCTATATCCTTGATGATAATTTCCATGAAAATTATTTCCATGGCTTTGTAAATAAGACCAGTCAGACAAATGGGTCTGTAGTTTCCAGGATCTGTTGAAAGTCCTTGTCATTCTTCTTATGTGCATTAAGAAGATGTTGAGGCTGAGGTGTTCATTTAAGTAGTTAATTGTATACAAACACATCAGGATGGATAGCAGGAACATTAAACTTAATAAAACTATCTAACTAACTGATTGACTACATAATTGCATGATCACACTCTGGCTGCTCACTCAAAATGGTACTCTTGCTTGCACTTGGTCAGTATTTATATGCACTGCTGGCTCACTACAAAGCTTCTCAAAGATGTATCACACACACTGATCTACAGTTCTTCCGTATGAATATGGTTGACCATCACATTTCTCCATTCATGTGCCACAAACCCTGTTTTAAGACTATAGTGAAATAATGACTCGAGAGAGTCATAATAAGTCATATTTTAGACTATTCAAGAGGCATCTTATGATGTTATTGGGGCCCAATGAGGCCATGTTCTTGGCTTTAGTGAGTGCATCCAGTACATGCTCCCTAGTAATTGTTGGAGGGTTATGTCTGTGCGTAGTATTGGGGGGATTGTTGAAGGCAAGAGGAGGTAAAGTTGGAACTGAAATTGTCTGCTAGCACACTCACTATATTGCCAGGCTTGGTGAATGTGGCACTATTAACTACCAGTTCAGCACATTGCTGTGTGCTACCCTTGAGTTTTCTGACATAGATATTGAAGACTTTATGATTACTTTTTATCTGGAAGGATATTTTAACCTCAAAGGTGGGTTTGGTTGACCTAATTAGCCCTCTTATTTGCCTATTTACTTTGATAAGAACGTTTTTTTATCTCATGGGAATTACCATTCCTGATTTTTGCCATATTTTTTCTCCTTTTGATGTATATCCTGCTTAATTTGGGATGCCACCATTTTTTAGGACTAGTTCTGGGCTTACTTCTGGTGGGTACAGTAGCCTCTGTGCAGCCATTGACATAGCAGTACATTTTTTATGAGAATAACTCAACATGGACTGGTGTGTTCTCAGGGATTGGAGGGGCATTGAATTTTGACAAATCATTTAGTAACATATAACTTGCTTTAGAATTGTTACTAACTGTTACTGGATTTTTAACTTGCTTTAGAATTGTTACTAACTGTTACTGGATTTAAGAGATTATTGAGTTGATTTTGTTGTTGAAGGAGACAGCTTTATAGTCAGACCTTATAATTCTCATATATTTATGAGCATAAGGTCCAGTACTTTGGAGACTCTAGTGGGTGTATTTAATATTTGGTCAACGATGGTTGTATTTACAATGTTCAAGAATCTCTGTGTCTGTACATTTGAAGCCATGTAGGATTCCCAATCTATAGAAGGGGTAATCAAAGTCTCCCATGAGTAGTGTGTTAGACTAGATGGTAAACATCTCCAGTAGGTCTAAGGAAGCATTGTGAGCTTTTTAGGACATGGAGGGTGACCTATAGCTGGCTATGATATGATAAGGGATTTTGTCAATGGTGATTTGCATGTGGAGGAACTCCAGCATCTCATCCTGTTTGACCACTGTAGAGGTATGCTTGTTACTGATGTATATTGAGATACATCCCCTTTAGTCCGTGTGTGTGCAGCTACTGGTCTAAAAGTGTGGAAGCCATTAAAACCTTTTACATCTGGAGTAATCTCTGTTACATTAAAGTATGTCTCAGTAGCTGCACAAATACCTATATTCTCAAATGTGAGGAGAGCTTGGATGGAGCATATTTTTTTATTTTTTATTTATTTATTTATTATAGGCTGCTGGCATTTAGCAGTAACACCTTGTGGTTCTGTTGCATTGATTTTGCTATGTCAATAGGTTTTTCAATTTGGCATTGCCTAAAATAGGCAGTATATGGGAGGATAAAGTTTTAGGAATATTTCAAAGCCTAGATGGGAAAGATGCAGACTATCCTTGGCAACGTAATATGGTCTGTTGACCATGCCCTTCCAAGATGGCAAATATTGGATCCCCTTAGAATGACACCAAACAGACAGACAATTGTTGACTTCAGTAATTTTTTGCTCATATTGTGGCATTATCCTTAGAGATGGTAATATTCTACTTAGTGCTAGTCTCATACCTGCCTCCTGAGATACATAATCTGAAAGCTCCATAATGTCTCTTCATATAGCCCATGGAGCTACATCTCAGGTCATTTACACCTACATGGACTATTATGGAATTATACTGGTACCTGTGGAGTAATGACTTGAGCACATGTATAATATGGCAGATAGCAGCTCCAGATAAGCAACTATCAGTTATCTCCTTCTTGTTCAGCCTCATTAAAGGGTCATCAGTGTATCTTACAATGGAATCTCATGTATAGAGAGCCCTGGAAACCATGTTTGCTTACATTTGGGGCTTAGTGTTTTGGGCTCCACTGAGACTGACAGTGTTTGTGATGTTAGGTGTTGTTCTGAGTATCTTTTGGTTTGCTGAGGCATTGCATTGACAGCCAGTGATCTAGGTGACCTTTGTTGTTTAGGATGATTGCTTTTAGGTGCATCAACGTATGTGAGAGTATATGTGTTGGTTGTGTGCTATGAGAGGAGGTTGTGTGTGTGGCTGTGACAACCTGGTGTGGACTTCTGTGCTGAAGTTTAGCCTCCAGTGACATTGTGTAATTACATCTTTCGCATACTGTGTCTGATTCTTTGAGGATTAAGTGGTTGTCAGGAAACATAAGACACTCTTTACACATTGACTCAAGATGCCCATATTCACCAAGTTGGTTACAGAGAAGTTAGGAAATTGCATGTCCATATTGTCCAGTCCTTTGATTTGTGAGCTTCAAGGGGGTGGTGTATTGAGGATACTGTGTTGCAAGTTTGGTTAACCTATTTTCACATAATCCATCACTGTTATTTAGCAATGCAGTGACCTAAGTATGACTTGTATGTCTGTCTTGCCAATGCACATAGTGCATGTATGAGACAATACAAGTGGACAATCAGCCCAACATGAAGTCACAGGAATGTTTGATTGATAATCCATTGGTCTACAACAGTCAATTTGTATGTCGCTCTATAACATGAAACTTGTCAATGTCTCTCACAGTAATGCAATGTACATTAAGGACAGTATCTTCATTTCAGTTGAGAAGTATACCATTACATGTGACACTCATATTGATGTTACACTGTACTGTGCACACATATGAATATGTTGCACAACCTGTGATACATAGTACCACATCTTCCAAACAGTGGATTTTAAAAAATATCATTCTATTTCACATTGTTTATTGCAGTGTTCTCCTGCAATGCTTGCAACTAGTACAATGCTCTCGATCCTTAACTGCATAGGATGGAAGTTTGAGGCCCACCATGGGAATCTTCTGTGTATGTGCAACTGTGTGTAATAGTTGGTGCTATATCCACTTCCACTGAGAAGAAAACATTTAACTCTTCATCCAGCTCCCTTATCCAACCTTTTACTGAAAAAATACTCTATAAACACACTGATGATGTCATCTTGACAAAAGTGCACTCTCTACCCTTAAGAGTCAAGAGTCAGATTTCTCCTGTGGTACTTGCAACGTATACAATGCTCTCAAATTATATAACTAGATAGATAAGAAGTTTGAGGACCAACATGGGAAAATTGTCTATGTATGTGAAACTGTATATAACATGTGGTGCTGTATCCTCTTCCCTTGAGAAGAATACATTTAACTCTTCACACAGCTCTCTTATCCCATTTTTTACTGAAACATCTTCCATGAAAGACACTGATATGGTCATCCTGACATAAATGCACTCTCTACCCTTACGAGTCAGACTTCAGACTTTTTCTGGGGCACTTATGACTAATATAGTGCTTTTTAGATGTGTGTGTGTGTGTGTGTGTGTGTGTGTGTGTGTGTGTGTGTGTGTGTGTGTGTGTGTGTGTGTGTGTGTGTGTGTGTGTGTGTGTGTGTGTGAAGCATTTGGAGTTGCATCCATTTCCCCTGAAAAGAATGCATTTAAATATGTGCACTTATTACTGAAACACACTAATCCTGACATAAGTGTAATCTCTAGCCTTAAGAGTCAAATGTCTCAGGGGCATGGCCAAGATGCTGGCTGGTTAACAGCACTTTCTGTCAGCTCTGCTATCTAATATGCATTTCTGACAGAAAATTTAAAAAACCGGGACAAGTTAACTTATCAAACCTATGGATTAATATTTCGTAAAGTTCATGGATGACTAAACGGGAATATCATTTCTTTATTTGCTGATTTTTCTATCAAAATCTTTTCAAAAAGGACGCTGATATTTTCTCAAGATGAGTTACTCCAAAGCCAGTCTACAGGGCCAGTCTATGAAGAAAGAACTGCAAGCCTTGCTTACCACTATGAATGATTTATCCATAAAAATTAGTTAAATGGACAGTAAGCTGGATACCTTCAAAGAAGAGAGCACTAAACAAATGGAACTGTTGAAAGAAAAGATTTTGCAGCACAAATCCCAGATGCCTGGTATGGAAGACTCCCTAAATGACTTGGAAGATGGAGTAACTGAACAATACTGTCGTGCACATCACTTAAAACAAAATACTTTTTTACTCAGTAAAAGGGATGATCTAGAGAATAGATCAAGAAGGTAAATCTATATATTTATGGTTTGCCAGAAAAGCAGAGGGAGACAACATGATAAACTTCCTCAGATACCAGAAAAGAAGAGAAAGTTCCTAGCAACAACCACACCGAATTCCAAAAAAGAAAAGACACATGGAAGGAGAAAAAACAAAATAGCACAAAGTCCCAAACAACGATGTTGCTTCCAACAGGTTTAATTTCTCCAGTGACACACGGACAATTCGAAAACTAAATATAAAATACTTTAAAACTGTTCATAAAAACAAAACAAACAACCATAATTCAAGCGCTTTTCATCCGGATTGTATCCAGACTTTTTCAGACACTGAATTAACATCACAACTAAGTTTAAATAACCTCCCTTCCTAAAACCAGCCTATCAAGGCTCAACAAGTCTTCTTTTAAGTTTTTAAAGACATAGTTGTCCTCGCTCGAAATGGGTCAGTATTCTGTTGTAATTTTTATAAATAAACCTAGTACATCCAAGACAGTTAAAGAAGAAATAAATAGATCGCCCTTATATTACTCTGGTGAGTTGTTCCTTACCCTCGTTTTGTATATAGTTGTCAGAGTGATACTCGACCATCACATCCTCAACAATAAATAAACTGTCAGTACACAAGTGTTAGCCTTACCAAATAAGAGGCTGTCATCTTTGACTGACTACTTATCAAATGGCTCATGGACGTACCTGCCGTGTGGTTTGAGTGCTGTCTTCTTAATGTATTTTGTTATAAATTAAAGCTTATATTTTAGTTGCTAGTAATGTCTATAATGAAGTGTCATTACAACACCCTGTTAATTTCTTCTCATTTCTTTACAAAGGACCAGTGTTTGTTCTCACCTGCTTGTGGGATCCCCACTATATTATGTTAGTTAGGTATAAGAAATAATCAATTCTTAAATGTGTGTATTTAATTTACGTATACCTACCTTACTGAAAGTGTACTGATTTTTTATATATGTGTATTATGGAGTATAATCCATACTTTAAATAGTAACAGTGTTTATATAATTCTACGTTACCTTTTGCCTTTTTAACTAGCCAATCTAAATGGGTTCCTAATCTTTAACAAAGGTCTGCTGTTTGTTCATTCCCCTTCATATAATCAAGACTACGACATATTAACATAGGTAAAAGTAAAAAAGGAACATTATTTGGTCGGTATAATGCCCCAAGTTCTAATGGTGTCGTATTTATCATGCCTTACTTGGGACTCTGATGTGACTTACCCCTACAGTAGCAGTTTTATATGTCAAAGCTAAGGGTTCTTGTTAAATTCACCCCTACACACCACAAAAACAGTGATGTTTTTGAACTTCTTAATTCGGTTTAAGCAAAAACTTTAGGGGTTCTTGGTTGACAAAAAAGGACAATAAATTAAGCAGTTTGTGTTTCACACTAAGTACTCTTCTGTTATTGTTTTTTTGGTCCTTTTGTAACACTATTTTTACCTGAATAAACTTCTAAGTTTAAGTATACATGTAAGGAACAACTCACCAGAGTAATATAAGGGCAATTTATTTATTTATTATTTAACCATCTTGATTGTACTAGGTTTATTTATAAAAATTACAACACAATACTGACCGACTTCGAGTGAGGACAACTATGTCTTTAAAAACTTAAAAGAAGACTTGTTGAGCCCTGATAGGCTGGTTTTAGGAAGGGAGGTTATTTAAACTTAGTTGTGATGTTAATTCAGCGTCTGAAGAAGTCCGGATACAATCCGGATGAAAAGCGCTTAACTTATGGTTGTTTGTTTTGTTTTAAAGTATTTTATATTTATTTTTTGAATTGTCTGTGTGCCATTGGAGAAATTAAACCTGCTGGAAGCAACATTGTTGCTTGGGACTTTGTGCTATTTTGTTTTTACTTGTTGGAGCTTTGTTTATTGGTGCTGGCACATGGAAGGAGAAACAATACTAAAGTTTAATATATTTAAAGCTTCACTCCAACTTTAATTAAGTCTCATTGTGAAAGACGAAAACACAGTGATTAAGTTAAGCATTCATGGTGTATGGCACTCGTTATTTTGTGTCAGTTAATTAAAGTTGGAGTCAAGCTTTAAATATATTAAACATGTTTAACCTATAGCACAGTTTATTAAAAGTAATATACATAGTGTCTCATCAATAATCTTAATTCACAGTAAACCAATTTACTAGACATAGATATGTTAATGTACTCTATAACAGTCTCAGAGTGCTTGTGTGTGTGTAGGTGGGGGGTGAGTTTTCAGTTTAAAATTATTAAAATGTAACATCATTAAAAAGTAACTGTTATACAGATTTTAAAATGAATAATATACTGCAAGTATATATACTTAAATCTCTAGTTAAATGATTTTATTTCTTTAATTTTATGCTTTGAGTGTATGATTTATACAGTTAAAACATGTTTAAGTGCTTTGTAATGTTATATGTGCAGCAGTTATGTGAAAGGGATTACTGCAAGCTTGAGTCATAATTTTGAATTGTTCAAAAGTGTTTACTTATCTTTTTTCTTGATTTCCCACCATGGTCTCTTGTTAAAACTCCTTGTTTTTGTTTTTCTTTTGGCTTTTCCCGTTTAGGGGTCACCACAGCAGAACTCTGGTCCGCTAATTTTTGGCAGTCTATTTTTATGATGCCGAGGTGCCAGCCTGATGCCCAACCTTCAATGAAGGCACGCCCATTCATGCATGTCTTTTGAATGCCACTCCACCATGGGGCAGACATGCAGACTCCACACAGAAGGTGCTCCAGCCAAGAATGGAATGGGAGAACCTCTTGCTGTGAGGCGACAATGCTACTGCTGCACCACCATGGTTTATAACATGTTAAAACTCCTTAATTCCCTTTTTTTGAAGCTTTTCCCACGAGCTTGAATGGTTCCACAATCTAAATTCCTTCAGAAAAGTGTGGTTTGGTCAAAATGAAACTAAAAGTGTCAAGAATGATGCAACCCCACTAGCTAGCAAGGTAGACTTCAGCTGTACTACATGTAGAAAAAAACAGCTACTTTAAAGGCATTGACTGAATTCACTGACATGTTTAATCTAGTTGACATAAATGAATATGATGAATCTGATTTACTATTGTATACATTTTATTCACATACACATGATTCTCATTCAAGAATTGATAGAGTCTGCATATCAAGAGAATTAAATATAAAGTTTGACAAAGTTAAGGTAATTTCATGTCTCCTTTCAGACCACAATGCACTTACATTTGACTTAGATGTAGATGCAAGACAAAGAGCTCCTATTACTATAATACCATGTTACAAAAGTTTAAAAGATTTTAAGGAATTTTATATCAGGGAAATATATTTCTTTCTTGAGTCAATCCTAAATGGAGTCAACTCAGAGATATATGTATGGGACTCATTGAAGTCTTAAGTATATGGGAAAGATTTACCCTTGTACATTAATAAAAGGAAGAAATGGAATGAAGATCTGGTGGAGTTACAAACAAGTACTGATGAGTTAAATATTGACATTCAGAAAGAGAAATAGCATCTACCTAAGGAACTGGAAATTAAAAAATAAAAACTGTTTAGAAATATTACATCACAAAACTATGACTGAGTTAGAAAAAAATAGATTTGTATCTTATATAATAAATCCAAGAAATCAGAAGAAAATAGCCAATAGAACTAAAATGATAATAAAATCACATCAGATAAAGGAAGTCTATATCCAACAAACTAAGAACCAAAACTAGAACACTAAAAAAAGAATTAGGCAATGACAAGGAACTAGCCAACGGTCTTTTAATAAAATGAGCGCTTTCATTAAGTTTAATAACCAAACTTCTTCAGACAAAAGTAGTAACAAAAACAGAATGAGTAAATAATCATTCAAAAATCACATGATCATGAAAGTCGTCACATGACAATACATTTCAATCATTCATTAGTTCTACATTCAACAACCCCTCTTCTTCCAACCAAAAATACATATTGACAAATAAAAATATATATAAAATTAATCATTTTCTTAGTAATTTTTTACATTACTTTTGAAGGTTTGTCATCTTGATAAGCTTCTCAACTTCAATGTGCAAGCTATAGAACATACATCATTCAAACCAGGGTGACCATATGCATGCAACCTGAATTACCAGAACAGCTCTTGTTGCTCTAACCTTAATGACAGTGGATTTCTTTTTAAAGGAAGTACATATACAAGGTACTAAGAATAAAGTGTCAGACTTGTAGGGAATATTACAGGCATTTAAAATACACTACCATAATATTAACTCTAAAAATGTTAAACTATAACCGCCACATATAATAAATGTTTTTCTTCAGACAAATATAAATATTAAGTTACAGGTTCAGCATATTATGCTAATTGATAAACAAATAATGTCTGAACTTCAATCACAAATTAATAAATTAAAGCTTAATAAAGCACCTGGGATGGATAATATTATACCAGAAATGTTTAAACTTCTGCCCAAGGAAACTTTAGTTTTGATGTTAAAGGTGTTTAACTTAGTAAAGGATGATATAGATATACCTTCATCTTGGAAATATACAGTAATATCACCTATTTTGAAACCTGAATGAAGTTTTCAGAAGCTGAATTCTCCTCTTATAGAACAATATCTCTTCTGAATGTTGATTACAAACTGTTCATGACAATTCATGCGGATAGAATTAAGCAGTTACTTCCTTTATTAATAGATGAAGATCAAATGGGTTTTATTAAGAACAGAAATACATATAACAACATTAAAAGAATACTTTAATTGATTATGTAAACCGTACAAACAGGGGCATGACCCTAGTGAGTCTAGACATAAACAATGCCTTCAATTCAGTTGATGAAAACATTTAATGTTAGCTTTAGAAAAATATGGTTTCTCTCTTAACTTTATTCAGTTAATTAAATAACTTTATAAGAAATCTTCAGCATATGTCAAGATTGTGTAATTTCTCTCTACATCTATATCAATTACTAGAGGCACAAAGCAAGGATGCCATTTATCTCCTCTGCTGTTTGCTTAAGTTATAAAGCCCATTGCAGACTATATTACAATTAAATATAAAGCCTGACTTTAATTCAATCATTAAAGGTTTAGAGATTGGGAATAACTTAGAAATGAAGGTTCAGCTCTTTGCTGATGATGTCTTGCTTACTCTAAATGACAGTATTAGCTCATTTGATGCATGATTTAAGTCAATTGAGCACTTTCAGTCTATCTCTGGACTTAAATTCAATGGGAACAAAACAAAATTATTTTATTGAACTATGACTAAATGAATTTGCATAATAAATTCTCTTAATATCTTGTTTCTGATAAAATTAAATATTTAGGGATTTTAATAAGTAAAGATACAAGTGAGGCACTTTCTCTTAACTATAATAATATTTTAAATAATATAAAATGTCTCATACAAAAATGGAGTAAGTTCTTCTTTACAATGGAAGACAGATTATACATGATTATCTTTCTGAAATTATTATATTTTATGCAAGCATTTTCTTTTCCCCATTTGAAACAATATATAAAACAGTTTAACAAGTTGATGTTAAACTTTCTATGGTTTAATAGTAGACCCAGAATAGCTATTAATCATCACCTGAATGACTAGGAAGCAGGGGGTATAAATCTACCTGATATTGAGCTTTATTTATTTATTATTTATTTATTTATTTATTTAACTTTGTTGACCGGGAGTGTCCGACTGGACGTAGGTCCATTTTCAGCAGAGGCCAGGGGAGAAAAGCTCCACAGTTAAAATAAACACAGTATATACATTGGATTACATAGTGAATAACAATTTACATAGCAATTACTTACAACATATTTACAGATGAAGAACATAGTACATCAGTAGACAACTAGAATCATTATCTGTGAAGTGCATACCAGACATTAACAAATGTTACAAGAAGAAGAAGTTTGTGCTGTATAATAAGTACTGGCTTATGAGCATCTGAGCTTGCTATAATCAAGGTAGTTAGTGGAGTGGAAAAAAAGGTAGTGGTTGGATAGGGTGGATGATATTAGAGTGGGAGTTACAAGGGCATAGCCAGCATGTTTTTAGTTGCACTTTTAGTAAAGTTTTGAAGTGGTTGCATGATGGTATGGAGGTAATTGTGGATGGGAGTGAGTTCCATAATTTGGCTATGGCGCAAGAGAATAGTGCTTCACCAGCAGAGTTATTGGCTTTAGTGATCTGCAAGTGATTTTTGCTGCTGGATCTTAGTGGTCTATGCTTTATCACCTGCTATAAAGACCTTATCTTTGTGGTTGAACACCTCTTATACAGCCAGATGGAAACAAATCTATAAAACATTTGGTTGCAATCAAGTCACTCAGTGTCACAACAATATACAGATTTGATATCCAATAATTTCTTCATGACAGTGATAGAATACACAGCCTTTGATAAAAAGAAACATATAAGTTCTAAAATTAATAGCAGAAATATTAAAACCATTCAATGATTTGCTAAGCAAGAATCCAGATATTAAGGCATGGTCTATTTTGTTATATCCCATTTCCTATATAAAAAAAATTAGCTATACATTTGATGTGGCCACAATTAAAGCTCTAAAGGAAAAGGAACTAATTTTTGGGATCATTTGTTACACACTGGTAAACTTCTAACAATGGGACAAGCTATGCATAATTTTGATCCAGATAGTAGCATGTGGTTACCAATACAGTATTTAAGGCAATATATTATAAATAAATTAGAATTAATGAATTCAATCATTAGACAAAAGGTCCCTAAATTTATTAAATATATTATTTATTTAACAAATCATGCTGTTCAGGGAAACGGCTACTTATCTAATATTTATAAAATAGTTAAAAGCGTGAAAGAGTATTATTAAGAGAATTTTTTAGGATTATTAAAAATTAATTAACAATAGAGTTGCTGATGAAAATTAAAAAAAGATGGATACGTGTTTTTCCTAAATGCATATCCTTGTCAATCCAATGGAAGTAATTTGCATGGAAATTTCTTCATAGGTCTTTTTTTACTCCTCATAAGTTAAGATTAGTGTTTGAACAAGAAATGGAATGGAGGTATAAAGCAAAATTGAAGGCAGACTAGCAACACATGTTTTTTGATTGTCAATTCCTTAAAGTATTTTGGGACAAAGTGAACTTCTTTTACAAACAGTTTTTAATGATAAGTTTCAGTTGTCTAAATCACTTATTCTGTCTAATGCTCCTATTCCACAATGTATACTCATAGCAAAGTATTCACTTCTTTGGAATCTTAGCTATTGCACGCAAGATAGTTGCAACCAACTGGAAGCATGAAACATCTCCAAGTTTTAAGAACTCCAGAAGTATTGTGTTGACTGTATCTCAGGTGGAGTTAAACACTATCAGGGATAGAACAAAAAGGATTACATCTTATTATGTCTCCTGGCAAAAAAACTGGTAGAAATATTGGACAAGAATGACTGATCTACTGTATGACTTCATAGTCTACTTTGAAGACTTTTTTATGTGTTTTATTTTTACTCTTTGTTCTCTTTAACTTAGGCATCTATGTAAATAGTTTGTATTGTTGGTTTGTTATGTATTTTTATATTGTTATATGTGTTGTTAACTAATAATATAGGTTTAAGCTCCTATGTAACAATAATTCAGATTCTTGTTTTATGAAAATTCAATAAAATCTTTTCAGTAAAGAGTCAAACATCTCTTGTAGCACTTGTGACTACAAGAGACAGAGCTGTGGTCTCTTTTCAAGTTTTAATATGCAATTAAAAGCAGAATACTTGTAAAACACAATGTAAAGAAAACAAATCATAGTACCCAAAATAGAAAAAGTGAATAAAGTAATACCAATTTCAAGAAATCAAAAGCAAATTAACCTTTCCCTCACATCAAGCTGTGGCAGAGTCTGGGTGAGCTTTTCCAGTAATAAATGTTGACACACTGCCTCCTTTAGTTTCACACCATCAGTTTGTATTTTGAAAGTTTGAAAGGAGGTGCAGCCCAACATGGCTGGGGTGCTCTCCATAATCTTGAATAAATGTATATGTCTTCCAAGGTGAGGACTGCTTCCAGTGAATATTATGACTCCTAGCATTTAGCAGCAAAACCTTGAGGTTGTTCTTAGATGGAGCTCTTACATCAGGAATTTTGTCCTTGAGACACTGCCTAAAATAGGCACTATGGGGGTGGCAAGACCCTTGGCCAGTAGCAGAAATCCCAATGAAGACCATCTCTGGCAAAGCATCAAGGTCTGTCAATCATGTCAACCCAGGCTGGCAGGTACTGTATCCTCTTGGAATGACACGAGAAACTAAGCCAATTATTGAAGCCAACCTTTTTCTGTTTGCATTGACCCATCATCCTAGGTGAAGGTAAAATACTGCTTAATGCTAGTGACATACTAGCTTGAGACACATAGTTCTAGAGCTCAATCATGTCTCTTTTCATATAGTCCAGAGAGGTACGTCTCAAGTCATTCACTCCAACATGGACTATGACAGACTCATAACAGTACCTTTTGTTGAGAGACTTAAGTGCATGTGTGATATGGTGGATGCTGGCACCTGAAAGACAGCTGACCGTGACCTACTCCTTATCCAGCCTGGTGAGAGGGACATATGTGTGCATCTCACGATGGAATCACCTTTGACTAATATGTTTGTTTGTGTGTTTTGCCTTTAGGTGAGACACTGGAATGTGAGCTATTATGTGTATTGTGTTCTACAGATTAAGTATTATGAGTAGTGTATTAATGATTGTATTTGGGAGGTCTCTGGAGTTTATGTATGTTTCTGGTGAGGACCTCTACATACTTAGCTATGTGTGATGTGGGTTTGAGTGGAGAAGGAGGTGAGGTGTGCATGCTGGCAACACATTCTTTGCCATATGTACTGACTGGTGTGTGAGAGAGCATGGATTCAAGGTTCTTAATATATTTGCATCTCTCACACATTGAGCTTGTGTTGTCTAGAAGCAAAGGGTTGTCAGTGAACATGAGGCAGTTACTACACTGTCTCAGGATGTCCATGTCAACCAAGATGGCTGGAGAAATTGTGGGAAATTGTGCATCCATAGTGTTAGGTAAATTTATATGGTTAGGAAGAGAGGTCACACTTAAGAATGATTAGTATGCGAGAGGTGTGTTGGTACCTCTAAGGCTAGGCTTAGTGTTCGACCTGACAGTAGAGCTGAGCCACAAAAAACCTCTAGAGGACCACAAGCAAAGTGCTAAGGGAAATTTAACAAGCAAAGCTTTAGCTACTATAACCACCAAGAGTAACTACCATTATGTGGCAGTGCACAATGCTGCATTGCACACATGAAAGCACAGATGTGGGACTTATATAAAACAAAAAATTACTCTTTTAACTGAAACTAGCAAATAAGGATGCACTCTGTGAAAATCTAGTCCAGTCACCCTCAATTAGATGAGACCCAGACAGCACTCTCCTCCCACAAGGGTGCAGAAAGGCCTTATCCAACAAAGATGGCATGAAGTTGATGCTCAGAGGTTATAAAACAGAACCAGAAACAGCAATTCTGGATTTGCGCTATGCTACAGCTGAACTAGTACAGTAAAGTCTGGATAATTGAAACAGAGAGTAGAATGTAAATACATGTTGTGTATACGAATTATATCATCGGCTTGAAATATATACCCAATGTCATTTTTTTTCTTTTACTTTCATTGCAATTTAAAACCAGAGAGGTACACAGAAAGTCATTATATATTTAGAGGTCAGAGTTTAGCGGCAGGTGTAATTCGTAGATGTCATTATTGTTTCCTCACAAGCATTTGCCATCTATTTGAAACTAATAATTTGTCTGTTTTTAACATTAACTTTGTGTATAATGTATTTCTTCCTTAAACAAAACACAGATAACATTGAATTTATTCTTGGTCATGTTATTTGTCCAAGCCCTCATTTGATCAAATGTTTTGAAAAAAAGCTCTAAACTGCATCTATAAGCACCCAGAAACCCAAGACATCTAGGGCATACTGACCTCCAAATTTGCACAACAATTCCTTCACTTCATCTATAATGATTGCAGTACAGTCTCAGTCAGTTAGGATGGGCAGAAATGATGCATAAAAAAAGCTGAAGACTGAAACAGCATCTGAAAAACTAAAAACAGAAACTATATCTTCCTGATGGTGTGGGGCAAGGATGGGGAAAAAGGGGGGCTACTGGGAGTTTTGGGGAAACTTATATACAACTTGATTACCAAAGAGTCCTTTGTCTGGGAGTCCATTTCTCCAGTGGTTAGTACTTTTGATTGCCATGAGACATCTGAGGTGTATATAGTCAATAATATGGCTAGAAAGAGTGGATACTGAGGCAGTCTGCCAATGAAGAGACTGAGACTTGCTGGTGTTTGATCACAGATAAATGTTCTTTGACTTCCTGCAGTGTAGTCCAATAAATTTTTCAGTTCTTCATAGCCTTTCTGTTCTTTCCTGTGGGTCTCCCTTTTGTTCCATTCTTCCTGCTTAATTTGGTCAAAAGTACAGCTGCTGACCCTGGTGCAAGGTCACTATATTACTAGGGCCTGGTAATATGCTTCTACCCTCATATTTTACAATTTCAGAGTTGGTATATTTAAATAGAAGCAGTATAAGAGTGTAACAGACTTTCTCCTCAGGAAAATGCTGTTGTTTATTTACATTATTCAAGGTTATATCTCAGACATATACAGTGTTGTTTTGATTTTTTTTTCTGGTTGGCATTCTGGTTGTCAATCTACTGAAGTTTCGAATAACTTTAATAAAGTCATATATATATATATATATATATATATATATATATATATATATATATATATATATATATATATATATATCCACAGGACCTATGCTATTTGTGTCCTGCTTACCTCCCAAAACATATATATCTAGCATTCATCTATATGTTGGAGTTAAGCTGAATAACACCATTAGTAATTCATGTTTTCACCACATACTCAGGAAATACAAACAGTGAAACACAGATATCATATAATAACCTTCTTTGAAGCAGCATTGGTTATGCAATTACTTTTCTTTGGAGTTAGTACAAACCCTTTTTTGAGAATTATGGTACAAGTTGGTGGATTTTAAGTCATTGGTAACATGACCTCTTTCACAATGTCATATACTGGTCATGGTGACATTAGAACTCTAGTTTAGCTAGATAGTTAGCTCTAGCATGTGGTAGTGTCAAGTAATTTATACTTGAAAAAATGTAACCCAGTCTTCAAAACAATGTCACTTCATGGAGGTTGTTAAGATGAACTTAAATCCTAGCAGCAATGAAAAAGAAAGGGAAGGGTCTATTGACACACATGAATTCTGACGAAGTCCGGCAATCAACTTTTGCAGCTGTGGTAATGCAGTCAAGTGCTACACTTCAGTGTAGTGAGTCCAGTCTTCCTGACTACTGCAGAGGCTCTTCCAATGGGCATACAATAGTAACCAATGATTTAAATGTTTAGTTTAATAAGCCATTGAAGTTGTTACAGAATACAATAGCTAACAGCAAGGACAATGCAAAAAAAAAACTGAAAATGAAAATTAACCATTATGAGAAAATGTTAAAAATCATTGAGGTCTACAATACGATAATGACTTTTTTTCAGATTGTAGTTAGCTACACAGAGTTCCAAAAGGAATCAGACTCAGAAAGTACCCCAATGAACTAGAAAATGGTGTACTACTTCACCGAGAACTTGTGCAGCTTTTTAGTAAGATAAGAATTGAGTAGGACTTCCAAGATGGCTGCACACTGAGTAACAGCTTGATTTCAGCTTTTCCAGAGAGAAAACAGAAACTCAGACTAGAGAGCCAGTGAACTTGTCTTTTTTGTGTAAATTTCAGTAACTGACTAGTAAATCTGCTGTCTGGATGCCAACAAAAAAGAAATTTAGAGAACCTAAAAGAAAATTGATCACAGAAGGTGAGGAGAAAACACTGACTGTAAAGAATGCTGCAGCTGTTCAGCAAAAAGCAGTGCAAGTTCCAGATTTGCTGCAAGAAAAGACTTATAGTATATAGAGGGAAAATAAGTCAAATCTACTCACAGTTGATTAAAATAAGTGAAACACTGAAGGTGTATATCAACTCAAATAAAATGCTGGAAAAATGGAAGAAGCTTTAAACAGATATTCAGATGAGGTGATAATACTGCAAAAAATCAGAGGCTGAAATGAAGAAAAGGCTGACTGAGTATGAAAGTGCTCAAGAAGAGATCTTTCAAAAAATAAAAGAATTGGAGAACAGAGTACATAGAGAAAATCTGTGTTTTTCTGCTGCACCAGAGAAGCTGGAAGGAACTGTATTAATTTTATGAAAGCACAAATAAGCAGCTGTACTGGTATTCCACAGCAGCAGTTGTTACTTGAAAGGGCACAGAATGTGTATGTTTCAAACCTGGCAATGAGAAAGCATCTTAGACCTTTAATAAAAAAGATAGAATCTTACCAGCAGAAAGAGCTTATTCTGACAAAATCATGGCAGAAGGACAGAGTACTAAAAGTGAGAGACTATAGAGTGTTTGTGGAAAATGATTGCTCACTGTACGCCAGGCAGAAGAGGAGGACATTAATTCCAGTAAACAGGGAATGCTGAGAAGCAGGTATGAAATTCAAGCTGTTGTTTCCATCTATTTTCAAAATATTCTTTTCTGGAGGGTCAAAGTAATTTTTTGATGCAGAACACGCTAAGGAGGAAATACAAAAGTTTGTCCATCAAAAAGTGAGCTATAAAACAGAATGAGATTTTTCTTGTTCTTCTGGTAATAAAGTCCATAAAGATACTGTGCCAGTGACACCTTTTCCAGTGTTTCAAAGGAAAATGCTTGAGAGGCAGACAAAAGTACAAGAGTTGACTTGAAGAGCCAGTTATACATTGGAAATGAAACAGAGACCAAATTTGGGAGATGGAGATCAACAGGATAAAAACAGCAATATGGAAATTGACAAATAAATGTGGGATTACAAAGTATTGATTACATTTGTGAAACATGACAGAACAACAAAACCTGGAAATACAAGACTTCTTTGACTTTGGTAAACTTGTAGGGGACTCCAAAGCATATGCCTCCCTTCATGTCATTAATGTTTGGAAGAACATTTAACAGAGAAGAAGAGGAAGGAAACAGTTATATGTAAGCAAAACACATTTTTTTCTTAACAGTAGTATTTTTATAATGCATGACATAACCTGCAGGCTATAAGTAAAACTTTCTCAGTTATTTTCAAGTGCAATAGATATATTAACATAAACTGGTGCCCTTTATTTCTTCTTTCTTTCTCTTTACTCAGTTTTAAGAAATGTAAGAAAAAGAGAGAGAGGAAAAATCCAGACAAAAGAGAACTGTATATACTTTTTCTTACTCATGCATAGTGGAATGACTAGATTAAGAATCTTGCATTGATCTAGTAACAAGTTTTAAGGGGTAGCAAATACACAAAAAAGAATACTGAATATAATACAAAGTTCCACTAGCAAATAAACTAATGCTTGAAGTAGAGGTACCAGTGTGTGTGGTTTTTATGCCTCTGTAGAGACAATCTTATATGGGGCAATAAAACTAGAATACTTTCTTTCAATGGTTTCCCTTCAATGGCGAGAAAATAATGTGTTCTGAAAGCATTCAAGTGTTTTTCTTATCTGGGAGAGGAATAAATATAAGACAAAATCAGACAGCACTTAGTGAAAGTAGAAGGTTAATCCAAGTATGTGAGTGTGGCTGTCAGTCTGCGACAATTGCTCCTATTAGGAGGGTTAAATTTCAATATTTGAAGATGTACATAGTTTGTGTGTTAGTATTAAGTTAATAGTTTTTAGGGATGTTCAATGGTGGGCTTTTTTGAGGGTTTTCCCTAAAACAAAAAGGTTTGAAAGATGTGACTTAGGTTCACATGGGTATAACAAGAAACAACTGCATAAAAGATCAACCTGCCAAGCATTAGTATATGCATGTAACAGAAAAGCTTAAACTAGACATTAAAAAAGCTGTTACACATAACAGATGGAAATAATAATTTCTTAATATAAAGACAACACATTGTATGTTATCTTTAAATGAAACTGGTCTCACAGATATATGCAGATATATATATATATATATATATATATATATATATATATATATATATATATATATAAGAAAGAGTGAACTCTATTAAAAAATGTAAACTGCAAATCATTATTCTGCAGGTGAATCGTTTGGAAAGAACCATGCATGTGAATTTGATAAAGAAAGAATTTCATGTTGCGTATTCAGTGGAATATCTGGAACAAAGGAAAAAGGAAGTACTTATATTAATTGCAAGAGGAGCTCCAATACTAATAGATGAGAGAAAAAAGATAATAATGGTAGATTTGTAGTACTAAGTAAGGGAGGAGGATTACACTGGCATATGTGTGTGTGTGTGTGTGTGTGTGTGTGTGTGTGTGTGTGTGTGTGTGTGTGTGTGTGTGTGTGTGTGTGTGTGTGTATATATATATATATATATATATATATATATATATATATATATATATATATATATATATATATATTTATATATATATATATAAAACAACACGACCAAAGTCTGAGGACTACAAGAATCTGATGAGAAAGGCAAAAAAAAAAAAAAAAGACTTAAACCACAGCTAGGACTGTAGAGCCAAAGATGAGTCCTGGTGGTTTTAGCACTTTTGTTCTTCGTTTTTTTTTTTAATATAGAACTTCTTCAGAAAGTAAGATCCAAAGTATGAGAACAATGAATCAAAACACATCCTCCACTGACTAATTTAGGGAAACAGTTCACAAAAACTCTATGTGCAGTATCCAATGAGAATGCCTAGGCAAAATAGGTGTAACTTAGCTCTTAAATTAATGGGTGTATAACAGCCAATAGGGTTAGACATGTGTAGGCAAGGGTAACCTATCCAATAAGAATGCATATGCAAAATATATATAACTTAGCTCTTAAATTAATGGGTGTATAACTGCCAATAGGGTTAGACATGTGTAGGCAAAGGTAATCTATGGGGTCTGAGAGGTGGCTGGAAGGGGTGACCAATGTGAAAAGGGACTATGACTGTAAAGGGATTGGAGAAAAGGATCCCACCATAGGTAGGGGAGCATATGGTTGGACAGGGACCTGGTGAACTTTGGGGGTGTCGCGTATACTGTTTGAATGTGCATTTGATGTTCAGACTTTCATTTAGACCCAGGTACATGTCTGCTCCAAGAAGGAGTTGCCATTTCAACTCCTTCACATCGAGCAGTGTTTCTCTGTCACCAGTAAAGTGCCTGACTTGATCCCAAACCAGGAACATGAACAGTTGGAACACTGTGCAAGTCTGGCTGTGTTTAGCCAGAGCATTTTATGGCCCTGGTTCCTGATCACACTGTAGTGTTCCTTGGTGTGATCACAAAGCTTCATGGAAGTTTTGCCATGTAAAAATGGGAGCAGACTGTGCAGCGGGTATTATAGATAATGTGGTCAGAACTGCATTCAAAGTACTTCCAAAAGGAGACTTTGACTTGTATGCAGGGCAAAGCTAAGGAGGGTTCTGCATAGATGTGTTGGCAAGCAATGCATTTGTTGCAATGGAACATGCCTTGACTGGGGGATGGGGGAAGTAGATTTGAAAAAGAAACCTAATGTCTTGGTTGTTTTATAGCAGAAAAGTGGCCCATTCCTTAGTACAGGGGATAGATCCCTGCTGCTGTTGGTGATATCCCAATTCCTAGTGAGGATGTCTATAATGGGTAGCATGTCCAGACTAATGACAGAGGGAAGCTGAGGGCCTTTTTGGCTGAGTCCCCTGCCTGACTTTAGGTGAGATGGGGAATGTCCAACCAGCCATAAGAATGGGTCTGAACGTATTGTTACATTTGCAGTGGACCTTGATAAGGGACCAGTGGACTAATTATCTGGGGTAGTTCCTGTCTATGAACAGGTTGGCCAGGATATTGCTTTCATGGGGGAAATCTCTGTCCTCACTGATAACGCAGGAGAGGCAAACAAACTGACCCCACACAACATTGGCTTTCATGATGCCTGGATGCTGGCTGGTAAAATCTATGTAATTGTTGCAGAAGTTGTTCTTCTGGAACAGGTTGGACTTAAAGGCTGGAGGGGAAGTGTCTACAGTTATTTCTAAATCTAAGAAGTTAACTTTCAGTCCAACATTGGAGAGTGGGAAGAAAAGGAAGCTACAGCTATCCAAGACTGCTTGGAGGAAGTCATTGACTTCGGACCCTGCCAGATGAAAACTATATCATCTATATATCTTTTATAGACTCTGACAAGGTGGAAACCAGGGAGATGTATTAGGGACTGTTGTGCCCATGCACTGAGAGCAAGTTTCGAATAGGCAGGGGCCATTTAGCCCCCATCATGACTCCTCTTTGCTGATGGCAGATTTTCGAACTGAAAGTGAAGCAGTAGCTAGTAAGAACTGTGCAGGGTCTGGATTCTAGCTGGATGCAGAGAGGTCTGCTGGATGAGGTATTCCTGGGCTAGGGCTAGACCTTGAGAGTGGGGATGCTGGTGTCTAGAGCTTCAATATCAAGGGTGAAAGGAAGCTGGTCGGCTGGGGAAACTGAGTACTAGTGCAGCTACTGAAGAAAGGCCCAGGAGTCCCAGAGGTAGAAAGGGATGGACTGTGCTATGTGATTAAGGGCAGCATCTAGAAACCCAGAGAGTTGCTCTGTTTTGGCCCTTTTGCTTGACACTATGAGCCTAAAGGGGATGTTGATGGCAATTGTGTGCATTTTTGTGATGCCAAATAGGATGCCAAGGCTGGGGTGAGGGACAGACATGAAGTTGAATTCCCCAGAGTCAATATGGTTGTTGCAAAGCAGTTTAAATAACACATCAACTTGGCTAAAAATTGTTTAATCTGTCTGATAGAAATGCATTGATAAAACACATTGTTGGTTAGATCTGCTTCAATAGACTCAACATATTTACACTTGTCCATAACAACTTCCCCTGTGCCCATGTCTACCTTCATGATGTGGATGGAACTGTCTTTGCTCAACTTCTAGAGGGCAGTTATCTCAGACTTTGTAAGGTTACACCATTTTTTTGGGAATTTTGTCCACCATTAAGTTACTCATGTCCCTTTCACACACTGTGAGGAAGGTGCTTAGCATGCCATGAAGTCCATGGTTGTAAACACTTCTGCTCCTCCAGGTTTGGTCATTTAAGGTCCTGGGAGAGACGTCATGGTACAGGTACTTAAGGTTCAGTTTTCTCATGTAAAACCTAGGATCCATTGGCGTGTTAGATAGCACAGCTCTCTGTGGTGGGATGAAGGTGAACCCTTTTCTGAGCACATTCAAATTATTGTCAGAAAAAGACTTGTGGAGAGATTGAAAATAGTGTTATCTGTTGTTTGTGAGGGGTCAGGAAGGTCTGGTCCTGCAGTCAATTTCTGTTATGCCCTCTGCTGCTCCCTCTCCTTTTAGTCTGCCCCTTGGTGCTGCATTTCTCTTGGTGTGAAATTTGAGATTCTGCGGGATGGTTCATGGACCTGGGCCCCCTAGATACATCCTCGCTGCTGTAAATCAAATTTATTCCCACCTATAAGTAATATAAGCTAGACAGAGATATTAGATAGATAGATATATAGATAGATAGATAGATAGATAGATAGATAGATAGATAGATAGATAGATAGAGAGAGATATTATACCTAAAACTGCTATAATGGAGCTTAAGAAAATTCTTTGAGAAATAATCAGCTTTCAGCAGGGAATATTACTTATAGGTGTGAATGAGTTTGATTTGCAGCAGTGAGGATGTATCTGGGGGGCCCAGAAGGAAAAATGTAACAAAAGACGGTAGATTTTTGAAGACATTTATGAAAATATTTGGCATGGAAAATGTGAAATCAGTAGTAGGAGTTTGGAGTGAATTTACATATTATTCCCCAAAGTACAAAAGTTGGGCTAGACTAGACAGAAATTATATTTCTCAGGAACATGTGCATTTAATTGAAAGTTTTGATATACATCCAATAACCATTTTGGATCATGAGCTAATAATAACTAAAATAAAAATACAGGATAATGCAGAGGTGAAAATGAAAGTGGGTGGGTTCTTCCCAAACAAGGTCTGCTTGAGCAAAGGAACTAGGCAGAGTTGTCATCTTTCCCCTTTGTATTCACATTCCATTTAGAATTATTGGCAAAGAAAATAAAGGACTCAGAGATTCAATTAAACAATTGGTATGACAGGCAAGAAAAGCTGGCATTATTTGCAGATGATATTATTTTATACAATCAACTGCATTACTAGCTGAGTTAAGTACAAACTTGCAGTGTTAAAGATTGTACTGCATTTTATTTTTCTGTGTATTTAATTGTTTTGTTGCATATTGTGGTCTGTGTCTCTGTGTAGTTACTTATTTTTCTATTTAATTGTTTCATAGAATACTGTGTTCGCTCTCTGTCTCTGCAGTTAGTGGGGGCTATTGTGTTTCACTTCATTGATATTCTGTGTTAAACTCTTGGCCTAGAGGGTTTCTCTGTATTTCTAATTGTTAGTCACATATCTTTGAATTTATTACTGCTCAATATCTGAGCTGTTTGACTTCTGCTACATACCTACAATCAACTGCATTACTAGCTGAGTTAAGTACAAACTTGCAGTGTTAAAGATTGTACTGCATTTTATTTTTCTGTGTATTTAATTGTTTCTTTGAATATTGTGGTCTGTGTCTCTCTGTAGTTATTTATTTTTCCATTTAATTGTTTTGTAGAATACTGTGGTCTCTCTCTGTCTCTGCAGTTAGTTTCCCACCTGGCCTCCCTGTTCTTGTTCTAGTGTTAATCTTGGTGGCTTTGGAATTGCCCACCCCTTCTGTAAATTTGTGTTTGAACACTCCTCCTGGGTCTATCTCATTTGCTCACTCAACCGAGTACAGTGAGATAATATTTTGACTTCAGACCCAGTCTTCCAGTCCCATCTGTTCAGCTCTATCCCAGCTCTATTCCAGTCTAGTGTCACCAGCTCATTCTACCTAATACAGAGAGAACATTTGTGAAGGGCAAGCCACTTAGTTCCTTAATTTTTAATTATCTTCTGTTTCTCCTTTCTCCCTTTCCACTTTCCAAAAAAAAGAAAATGTATACCCTTGTTTCCTGCCTTTCCTGTAACTAGTCTAGTCCAGATACAGATTTGCTGTAGCCAGGACTGTTTGTAAGCTTCTGAGCCCCCAAAGCCTTTCTGTGTTGGAGGGAAGCCTTCTAGCTTATCAGTGGGAGTGCTAAGCACTAGGTAGCCTATCTACCACAAGACTGGTTTCTGGCCCAGAAATTGTAGTTTATTGGCCATTTAGCAGTTTTTCCATCTCTTTCAACTTACTGGTTTAACCACACGTTTGCACTTGTTTCCCACCTTTCCTATAACTAGTCTAGTCCAGATATAATTTTGCTGTATACAGGACTGTTTGCAAGCTTCTAAGCCCCCCAAGCCTTTCTGTGTTGGAAGGAAACATTCTAGCTTATCAGTGGTAGTGGTAAGCACTATGTAGCCTATTTACCACAAGATCCAGGTACAGATTCTTAGTTTTAGCACTTGAAATTGCTTATTCCTGCTCAGCACCTGTTCGGAACTTGTTGTTAGCACTATGTAAGCTGCAAATTACTACAGCACTCAACCTTCCTCTTTACCTAGAGGAAAACAGTTTTTGGACTTACTTTCCTCACTTGCTTAGAGAAAAATAGCTCTTATGCTCACTTTCCTCACTTGTCTAGAGGAAAGTAGATTTTTATTCAGGCATGTCCAAGGGTCAGCTCCCAGTGTTCTCTCCTGTCTATCTGATGAATCTGGGCATCTTGAGGCAATGTAGCAATTGCCTCATGTACACAGACAACCCACTGCTCCTACCACCCAACACTACAACCTGTGAGAGATGCACTTATCTAGCCAAACTGGAGGTAAAGCTCCCTCCAACCAAGACTGAACTTGACAGTCAAGAGGAGAAGGTAAACACTTGCACCACAGCACACTCATCACATAATCCCACTAAACCTACACCACCAAAATCCACACATAAAAACACAAACCATTCACAGGGGCTCTCAATAATAATCAGCTCAAGCAACAGAGACCTCCAAAGCAGAAACGCAAGCAACCTCCACCCCCAACACAACCCAAATGGCAAATAGCCCACAGACTCAGTATGCCAATAAACCACAGCCCATAAGGCAAACCAACATACCCAACACACTAGCCACAGGTGACTCTATAGTCAGGCACACTGTTGTCCCACTCACCAGGCTAAACAAGGAGAAGTTTACTGTCAGCTATCTGTCAGGTTCCAGGATCCACCACATAACCCACATACTCAGGTCAATCCACAACAAGTACAAATATGACTCTGTCATTGTCCATGTTGGTGTGAATGACCTGAGACATACCTCCCTGGACTACATGAAAAGAGACATAGAAGAGCTTTCTGATCTTGTAGCCCAGGCAGGTATGACCCTAACCCTGAGTAGCATCTTGCTATCACCTAGAATGATACCACAGTACAAGCACAAAATAATTAATGTCAACAATTGGCTAAGCTTCTGGTGTCATTCTAAGGGGATCCATTATCTGTTTGCCAGAGATGGCTTGCACATGTCACCCCTGGGATTCTGGATACTGGCTAAGGCTCTTGCCGGCCCTGTAGTGCCTTTTTTAGGCAAGGTTCAAATGACAAATTCACCACCATAACAGGAACAGTCAAGCAAAAACTCAGGGTAATGCTGCTCAATGCTAGAAGTCTAAATCTCAAAATTCTCTCACTTGAGGCACTCCTTAAAATGGAGAACATCGATATCTGTGCAGTGACTGAGATCTGTTTCAAGGTTGTAGAGAGCACCCCTGCATTACCAGGCTATAACTCATACCACACTTATCGGCCATCTAACCTGGACCAAAACACCAAAGGTGGAGGTGTGTCCATAATCGTTAAAGATATCCACACATCCAGGCTAGTTACGCAGCATAATGCATCCGAGGTTATCCAAGTGCAACTAACTCTGGGCAAAACTGCTATCCAAATTGTAGCTTGCTAAAGATCTCCAACCATACCCAAGGATTCCCACTCCTCTTTTCTTGATATACTGGAAAATATTAGGGTTCAACCAAACACTCTAATAATGGGTGATTTCAACTACCCCACCATTAACTGGGAAAACTACTCATGTACCAACTCCTTCACTCAACCCTTTCTGGAATTCATAAATTCCAATGCCCTGGATCAACTTATCCACACCCCCACCAGGGGCAAAAATATCCTAGACCTAGTCATTACCAACATGAATGACTGGTGTTCCACACCTGAAGTCAACTCGTCTTTGGTCGGATCCGACCATAAGCTAATCACCCTAGATACATAGCATCCCGCCCCTACCCACCATTAAGGAAACCATGGTAAAAAATTTCTACAAAGCCAACTTCATGCTTCTTAAGACAGAAGTGGCGAACCTCATGACACCAATGCAGATGGACAATACAGTTATGACTGCTGAATCCTACACAAATGCACTCTATAAGCACTTACACGAGTGCATGGATCATGGTATCCCAAACAGAACCAAGATGCCATCCTTCAAAAAAAGGAAGCCAATCTGGTGGTCCCCTGCCATAAGCAAACTCTACTACAGAAGGAAGAAACTGTTGCAAAAGAGAGTAAAATCCCATGAGTGGAGGAGTTCCCTGGTCAGCCTCAGTAACAAGCTGAGATCCCTTATAAGCTCCTCCAAAGCTAGCTATGAAAAAAAAATCACCACTGATTCTAAGGGCAACCACAAAGCATTCTATAGCGATATCAAGAATCTCAATGGCAACACCTAGATCTGCTCTGTTACAGCACAACGGCATGAAAATTACAAATCAAACTAATATTACCAACATCCTGGCAGGTAGGTTCAGTGTTAACTTTACCCCGTTCTCACCCCCTAAAGAGCCCATATCTATGCAGGAAGAATGCAGAGTCCCTGTAATCACATCCATGCAGGTAAAAGCTGCACTCTCTAAAACCAAAAACACAGCATCCATGGGACTGGACAACATCCCAGGCTGCATTTTACATGAACTTCAGAATGAACTGGCTCTGCACCTAAGCACCATGCTCAATCATAGTCTCACGTCAGGCTATGTGCACACTGAATGGTGCACAGCAACAGTTATCCCACTACACAAAGGGGGAGCCACCACTGATCCTGGGAACTATCACGCTATTAGTCTGATGAGCCTGGTCTGCAAGGCCATGGAACGTAGCATCATGGAACTCATAAACAAAGACATTGCTGACCTACAAACTCTGGACCCCACCCAGTTCAGGTTTGTGAAAGGCAGATCATGCCTTCTGAACCTGATCAACTTCTTTGAGGCAGTCACCAAAGCCGTAGACGAGGGTATGGTGGCTCACACAGCCTATCTTGACCTCGCCAAGGCTATCGACATCATCCCCCATTATGGAATTATAGCTAAACTCACTAAACTAGGTGTAAATCCCTACATCACAAGATGGGTTGCTAACTGGCTCACTGACAGAACCCACAATGTAAAAGTTGCAGACTCCAAATCTGACTTCAAAGCAGTGACAAGTGAAGTACCACAGGTTTCACTCCTGGGACCTCTTCTGTTTGGTATCTACTTCTCTGAAGTACAGGCTAACACAGAAGGCCTCTGGCTAATGAAGTTCGCAGATGACTACAAACTAGGAGCTATAGCTGAGTTCCCAAATGATGTGGACATCCTACAGAAGGGCCTCACTGAGACAGATGCCTGGTGTCAGAGGCATGGCCTCAAGCTCAATGCCAAAATGTGCATTGTCATCCTCTTTGGTAAAAACTCTGTACCCATGAACTACCACATAAACAGCAGTCTACTTAATGCTGAATGTGTGATAAGAGACCTTGGGACCCAGGTAGACAGTAGTCTGTCCTTTGATAATCACATCTCCACAGTAGTCAGGAAATCCTTCTGTGTGGCACACCTCATCACAAAAGGGTTCTCATCCAGGAAAAAGAGGTCATTGTTCCCTTCTACTTGACACTTATTAGACCCATTATAGAGTGCAACACCCCTTTTGGAAAGTACCTCGCAGCAGCTGGAAAGGCCACAGAAGTACCACACAAAGAGGATTACTGGCCTCAAACAGATGCCCTACACTGACCATCTAAAAAAACTCCAGCTTTACTCTGTAGCATATCGCCTACTCTGAGGAGATCTCTGCCTAACATATAAAGCTAAACCCAGAGCTGTTGGACATGCTACACATAACAAAATTCCAATCCCTTCGAGCTACACACTCTAGGGACCTAAACCTTGTCGCCACAATAAACAGGACATGCTGGAGGGATTTATTTCTGTCCCAGAGACTTCCTATACTCTGGAACAAGCTACCCATCTATGTCAAGCAAAGTTCCTCATTAGCACTCTTCAAGAAAAATCTTGATGAGTGGATGGGAAATATGAAATGCACCCCTGGGATCACTTCTGTGGCTTTGCTCAACAGAGGCACAGGAAATTAACTTTCTTGGGTGGCATAAGTCAGGGAACCTTGTTGGCTAGGCTTACTTAGGCCCTTGGGCTGATAGCCTGGTACCTACCTATGAACCTATACCTAATAAAACCAGAAAAGAACCTTTCAGTGTTGTGGAACATTTTGAGACAGTTTTAAGTATTTTTATAATATAAAATTAACAAAGATAAAACAAAGATAATAGCTGGAAACTGTATACCCACACACAAATTGTTTCAGCAATACCCATATTTATGGGAACATGATAAAATGAAGTACTTAGGAGTATGGATTAAAAGGATTCTGTTATGGCAGCTAAGGATATATAGGAAGAGATAATACAAGGGTAATGAAACTCAGACTAAAGCCAGTTATTGATAAATTACTCTCTTGAACTCTATGGTTATCAAACCTTCCAAGGCTCTCCTGCTAGCTCTCATGATTTAAAATTGGTTTAAAGAACCCAGTAGATGTCTTACTTTGCACTTCATTAACTAAATGATCAACTGAAATAGATAGATACCCTCATTTAAGAAACATATCCTTTAAATTGTCACACTCATTAAAAAATCTTTTTTCTAAACTGACAATCCTAGCCACTCTGACCAATTGGCCTTTTACAACAGAGCATTTTTGGTGAAAAGGATGGGAGCTAGAAAAATGCAAAAAAAAAATTGGAATATGTACTTTTTCAAAAAATATTTGAGGCATATCTAAATGGTGCCTTGTCTTTCATTAATTCAGTATCTAAAATTAAATCAAATCAGAATTATAATCAGAAGTAAATTCCAGAAACTCTGTAGAATTATTCAACAGGCAGGGCCTATGCCTACTACCACTAGCAATCAGTCTAATAATCAAGATTTTTGTACATCTTCGAGGAGATAACAAACCAATATGAGGAGGAAATGGGGCTAATGGCAGGACCCTCAGTCCCAAAGGTCAAACATTCATCGCCGGAGATGAGTCCCGGCGACATGAGTGACCATTCTGGACTTGAAGTTAACAGAGAATGTGTACAAGTTGTTACTAATACACACAGTGACTTTAAAACTTTCAGTTATGCTGATGTTGATGTTTTAATTTGTTTAGCCAATATGTTGACTAAAGGTTTAACTTTTGTTCCATCAAAGATAGTAGACCTTGCTAATACTATTTTGGACTTAAAACTGTTCACACGTAAAATGAACTTAACATTATTGTTTGGTTATGATACTTGTTCTGATGGACAAGTCAGAGTTAGTAGTTCATTTAATCCACCACTCCACCATTTATTAGGTACTTTTGAAAGTGTTTGTGAAATGGACATGAGGTCACTATTGTGTAAATAATGTAATGTGAAGAGATGTATAATTTAAATAAGGATGAACAAGATTTGATTTGTTCCTTACATCATTCTAATGTAAGGTCATGAAACCCGATAAAGGGGTAGGACTGGTCTTTATGGATATAGATGACTATCAGTCTAGGATTTTTAAAATACTGAATATGGATACATATGAACCTGTGTCATTGAATGAAGTGAATGGGGCTTATGCTAGAATTAAATCTCATATCAATGACTTCCTGATTGAGTTCCCTATTGATATAAATTTGTATAATTATTTGAATATGCCTTCAGGATTAATTCCAGTTATTTTTGGGATCCCCAAAATCCATAAGGACTTACATGACCCGCCCCCCCTTTACAACCAATAGTGGATAGAAGAAATTCCATCACTTATGCTTGTGCAAAATATCTAGATAGTAAGCTGAAAATATCTCTCAAACATGAACCCCAGATTTGTAAAGATTCATGGTCCTTTCTTGAAAAAAAATTAATGAGTTTGAATTTAAGGCTGAATATAATTTTCTAACTGTTGGCGAAGATCTATACACAGTCATCCTCTATACACAGTCATCCCCCATGAGTTGGGGATTCAATGGGTAACTGATTTTTTATTAAAGAAAGGAGCAACCACTGATGACATCAGCCTAACAGGGGAATTATGAGATTTAATTTTGGCTAATAACTTCTTATATTTTGATGGCCAGTATTTCTTACAAAAAAGCGGGATTGCTATGTGTTCACCATATGGGGCCAGTTTTGCTAGCGTCATAGCTATGTGAGAACATGAGGTTTTATTATGAACCCCATTATTAGAGAGAAGGTATTTTTTACACCCATTACCTGGATGATTTATCATCATAAAGGGTAATGCTGATACAGGTTTAGAATTACTTGAATATTTTAATAATTCTACTGATTTTCTGGAATTTGCTTCTGATTATAATTCTGATGTGATTTTGGTTTTAGATATTGCAATAAGGAAAGACAAGGCAAGTTTTAGATATACCGCAAACATTTTTTGAAAAAGTACATATTCTAATTCTTTTTTGCATTTTTCTTGCTCACATCCTTTTCACCAAAAACACTATGTTGTCAAAGGCCAATTGATCAATGTGGCTAGGTTGGTCAGTTTAGAACAAGATTCTTTTAATGAGTGTGACAATTTAAGGGGTATGTTTCTTAAATGATGGTATCCATCTATTTTAGTTTGTCAATTAATTAATGAAGTACAAGTACTGGGTTCTTTTAACCAATTTTATATCATGAGGGCTGGATGGAAAGCCTTGGAAGGTTTGGTGACCATAAAGTTCAAGAGAGTAATTTATCAACAAATGGCATTAATCTGACTTTCATTACCCTTTTTGGTATTGATGCTATCTGCCTTAAGGAAATTTTACATAAAAATTGGAACCAATTGTTGGATGATATTAATTTAAAACATAAGTTAGGTGATCATCCTAGGGCTGTTTTTAAGAAAGGTACCAATTTCAAAAATGTATTTGATTCTAAAAATTAATTTAATTCTAAGAAATGTCCTTTAATTAGATGCCCTGGAATGTATAAGTGCAAATCTTGCCCTTATTGTAACTATGTTGATACAAGCAATGATTTCACAGTCTGTAATACCAGTTATAAGATTAAGGGTAAGTTCAACTGTAACTCTAAAGGCATTGTTAATCTGGATAAGTACTTGTTCTGTGAAAGTTTTTATATAGGTAAAAGAGAATGCAGATTTAGAGAATGACTATATGAGCATATTTATAGTATTAATAAATTGCATGTTCATAATGCCCTAGCCAGACATATTATGACCTTCCCAGAACATCATTCTAAATTCAAAGTAATTGAGCAGGCTTTGTCTGATGAAAGAGGGGGCCCTTGGGCTCATAAACTGGAATGCTGTGAAATTAAGTGGCAAGTTTGATTAAATGAGTATAGCTTTCCTGGGTTGAATGATACATGCACTGTACAGTGCTTATTAAAACTGAAGGCACTGGATAGGTCATATTTTTGGTTTTAAGCATTTATATGTGATGGCTTTTATGATTGTATTTCAGTTCAATGTGTTTTCCGTTCTATCATGCTATATGGTAGCCAGGTACATTTGTGAATAAATTGACTATATAGTTATAGTTCAGTCTTTGAACCACAAGATGGTGTTGTTTCTAAAGATTTGTTTCAGTGATGTAATTTCTTTTGGGTGACATGATTTAATGGATGGTTATTTAAACTGTGTTCTTGGCTTTGCTGTTGTTGTCTGACCACATTTGTTTTAATAAATACTGATGAAAGTGCTTACAACATTTAGAAATTTACTGTCTGATTCTTGATTTACCCTTCTGCTTCTTCCTAGTACTTGTATTTGTAGAACTAAGCCAACACGGGAATGTAGAAAGGAGATTCTGTCAATAGGGATGACTGCAATTAGGGATGCAGACAATTAGCAAGAGGGGGCTGGAATTTACTGAAGAAAACTGGCAAAGGAACCAATGTGTTTTGGAACAATTAATTAGAGTGGGAAAGGTAATACAATGGGAAGAGGCCACACATGTATTTGGACTGCAGGCTAGAGATTGCATTCCTTATCAAGAATCCATATCAGAGTATAGACAAAGAGAAAGAAAAAGGGGGATCCTAAGTGAAAGACCAGCACTTCTAGAGTTTTTAGTAGAATCTAGAGCAGGAGCTGCTGTTAAAAAAACAAATAATTAGTAGAGCATATAAAATATTGCATGATAACTATAATAATCTATCACAGTAGGTTAGAAAGGATTATGAATAGAGATAAGCAATTTATGAAGAAACAATGGAGGAATATATGCATGACTCCTAAATATGCATTAAAGTCTAGAAGATATAGGATCTTTGCTTGGAGGTATTTACATAGGTATTTTATACCCCAAAATGATTCCAACGAATGTTACTTCTTGTAAATAGCAAATGTTTGAGGTGTGATGGGAAAGAAGGAGGTAATTGGGAACATACTTTCTGTAAGTGTACTGAGTTGGTAGACTTTAAAAATTCCCTGCAGAATACTCTGTCAGAAATACTGGGTGAGTAAAATAACAAAATTAATTTTTGAGCTATGATACAGAATCAGAATTGCTTACAAATAGTAAGGCCTTGCTAAGTCTAATTATGTTGGCTGCCATAAAAGTAATTACTAAAAAAGAGAAATCAAAGTCTAAAGCAACTCTACTAGAAGTAGTGAATATAGTGACATAGATAAAACAATTGGAATGGGATCTTTAGAAAAGGGTAGGAGCAAATTACATAGAAAAAAATGGGAATTATGGAAATAGTACATGCAGAATAATGTGTTTGAGGGGGGAATGAGGTTTAAAAGAAGGCAAGATTTGAATGAGCTATGTAATGTTTGATTGAGAATGACTGGATAGATTATAAGTGATGTACATAATACTTGTAACTAAAAATATGTCAATATGGTTTGCTTTTGTTTATTTAAATGTATAATTGCCTATGTCTTAAGCAATCATTTAATAAAGATGTTTATTGTTAAAAAAAAAGATGGGGAGTTGAGAATATGGCTAATAGTGAGAGATTGTGGTCTATGTGGTGGTATGGTTTCTGAATTGCTATGATTTTTTAACATAGGTACCTGATTTTCAGGAGATTTAACATTATTTTGACAACCCTTGAGAAACTGTGAAGAAAAAAAGAAAATTTATAACAATAAGAAAGTGTATCTTATTCCAGCTAAAAAGGTTACATTCACATATTGCAATACTCTCCTACATGAAACAAATAAAGATATTCAGATGCAAGATGTTTTATCCCATACCGATAATGCCTACCCCTTCAGAGGTCCATGGGAATAGCAGAGAGGCATCATATGAGCAAGATGGTAAAGATGTAGACCCTGTTGCAGCCCCACAGGCAGAACAATGAGAACAGTAAAAGCAGAGGACAATGAGGTATAGGAAGAGGTCATTCTCAATGAGCTCATCAAACTCAGGTAATTTAATAAACTTTAATGGTTATAACATTTTTAACTATAGCCACCTTGAGATAATATAGTTTTATGGAGGCTTGTTTTTGAAAGTATTTACTAATGTACCTTCTACCAATATGAATTTGTAGATTTACCCATTAAATAAAAAAATATTCCAGAAATCTTAATTTCAGCTTGTTATTCAAAGAGTTCGGCAGAGGGACTAAATCAGATGAGATGAAAAAGTATATCCAGTCCTGCCTTGGTGCCTCTGGTAACTTTGTTTGACAGGCTTTGTGAGAATGATATTAGAGCTACACTTTCTTATAGCACAAGAACTAAATATCACAACCTAAGCAAGGAGAAAAAGAAGCTGTGAAATGACTTATGATGTGACAAATCCATCAGGATAATGAATCCAAATAAAGGTGAGGCAGTTGTGCTGATAGGTTCATAGGTTCATAGGTTTATACTAGGCTATCTGCCCTAAGGCATTTATAAGCCTAGCCCAAAGTTTTGTGCCTTACTCCACCCCTTATGTTAAAAAATACTGTGCCCATTAGTTTGTTGTGCCTCTGTCCAGCAGTGACACAGAGATAATTCCGGGGTAAACCTACGATCTCCCATCCACCGGTCAAGATTTCTCTTGAACAGAGCCAGCGAGGTGCTCTGCCTCACATGGACCAGGATTCTACTCCACAGCATAGGGAGTCTCTGGGTGACAAATCTATCCCTCCAGCATGTCCTATTTATATCCGTGCTAAAGTTTAAGTCGCTTGCTCTAGTGGATCTGGTAGATTTGGATTTTTTGAGGTGGAGCATGTCCATTAATTCCGGGTTGGACATGGCCTTGTATGTCAGGCACAGGTCACCTCTGAGCAGGCGGTATGTGACTGAATAGAGCTGGAGTTTCTTCAGTCTGGCAGCATATGACAGATTTTGGAGTCCCTTTATCCTTTTGGTGAGGAACTTTTGGGGTCTCTCCAATTGCTGCAGGTGTCGGGTGAGATACATCCCGAATAGGGCATTGTACTCGATCATTGGTCTGATAAGAGAAGAGTACAGGGGAACAATGACCTCACTTGATCTGGATGTGAATCCCTTCATGATCAGGTGGGCAATGTAGAAGGTCTTTCTAACCACTTTAGCAATGTGAGTGTCAAAAGAAAGGCCACTGTCAACCTGGGTCCCCAGGTCCCTGATAACCTCTTCTGTGCTTAATGGATTGCCACCTATATGGTAGCTTGGGGTTACCTTGTTTTTCCCGAAGGGTATGACTATACATTTTTTGGCATTTAACTTCAGGCCATGGCTCTGGCACCAGTTATCAGTTTCTGTGAGACCCCTCTGAAGGATATCTGTGTCCGATGTACTTTCCACTATGGCGCCCAGTTTGCAGTCATCTGCAAACTTTGTCAGCCATAGTCCTCCTATGTTTGCCTGTACTTCTGAGAAGTAGATGCCGAACAACAGGGGGCCAAGGACTGAGCCCTGTGGGACACCACTTGTGACCGGCTTGGAGTCTGACATGGCGCCAGCAACTCTAACCCTGTGGGTTCTGTCCTTTAGCCAGGATGGATTATGACAACTACTTAAGCAAAATGCTGTGATATTTGAATGAAGCCGGTTGTTATGGCCCAGTATTAAAAAAAAATAAATCTACATAGCATATGCAATGCTTAATTGGTTCAAAGACTTATGTTTGACCAATGTGTTTCCTGTAACCAAATGTGAATACCTAAAAGTGAAACAATCATGTATTGTTTCTATATTTGATAGCCTCAAAATCCACAAAAGTGTCTTAGACCCTCCATGTATCAGATATTTAGTTCTGCAGACTAAAAAACTGAGCCTGTGGTGCAACTAGTGGGCAGAGTTAAAAGACCTGTTTCTATAACACACCCCATGTGCTTAAGGGCTCTTTTTAAAGGTATATTTTTCTTTTTAAACCATTTTAAAGGTGATGGCTGGATGTGCATTTTTAACAAATTCATTTTTTGTGACTTCATGTGGTGGATTTGTTTTCAGTTATTCCTCATTAACTCAGACTGGAATCATTTCAAGAAGCACTTTACATTAGCTCCAACATAGCTCAAAAAGTCATTTATATTGTTGTTCAGTATATGGAGGCAGCATTGAAGAATAACTTTGTGTACTTTGATGGTGAATATTTTAAGCAAATTATAGGTGTTCCAGTGGGTCTGCCTCAGATTCAACTATGGTACTGGGGAAAATATGCTTTGCTTGTTATGCTTCAACCATATATTAAGATCTAGGCTGCTTTTTAGATGACATTTTTATAATTTGGATCAGTAAGCAACAAAAGTTGATTGCATTCTTAGGGTATATTAGCAATACTGAACAATTACAATTTAGCAATAAAGTAGGTACAGATTTTATTGACTATTTTGAAGTTATCTAGTTAAGAATTACAGCAACTATGGGGTATGGATCAAATATCTATATCTATCTATATTATTATCTTTATCTATCTATCTATCTATCTATATATATATATATATATATATATATATATATATATATATATATATATATATATATATATATATATATATATATAATATATATATATATATATATATATATATATATATATATATATATATATTTACACACACGCACAGATAACTAGATATAATAGATAATATAACACACTCCAGTTCAAACAGCAGTCATCATCCTTCACCAGTAAGTACCCAATTTGGCAAAAGCAAAATTTGTCAAAGGGCAGATGGTGTGATTGTCAAATGTAATGAATTTACATTTCAAAAAAGAATTAAAGAAACGTATAAATATGTTTGTTGTCAGAGTCTATTCCATTCAATTATTAACCACAATTAGTGAAGGGGTAGTCACAGATACAATGATTAAGTCTAGTCCCATTTTCAAAGACTCTAAAGAAGTTAACAAGACCCAAAAGGCTGATTTAAAACACTGCTCCAAAGCTATGATTATTAGATACCACAAAGGGAGTAATGATATAAAGAAAATTATGAGCAGAAATTGGAAGGCAGATTTTGGACCCTTTGACTTACTTAGAAAGTTAGGCAACTGTCCACTTTATGTGTATATGAGTGGAAAGAACTTAAATCATACTTTGAGAAGGGAAATGATTATAACTACTCCACAGCTGGAAAAGTGGTTGGGATGAAGAAATGTAACATTTTCTCAATAAAGATATATTCCCCCCAAATGGCAAATATGTCTGCAACGCTATGGCAGTCGTATACCTTGCTAGATGTATGATATTCTCAGCTTTCTATATTGGAAAAAACAAAAGAGTTAAAAAGCCATGATTTATGAACCTGAATGAGCTATTAAGAAAAATTATGTTAGTACCACCCTGAATAGACATTCTAAGGAATGGAGAGATTTTGAAAGAGTTTCTATTTTAAATTATTGATACAGTCCGAAGCTTGGTTGGAGTATTGAGAATTATAATTGCAGTTGCTTGATGCTTCCCAGCCCCCTAGATAAAATGAAAAAGTCATCATTAGTAGCATTTTAGTCCTTCCAGCAGCTAAATTGTAACATTTAACATTAACATGTCTATACAAATAGTAATAAAACCTTTTCTATTTTTAAAGCTATTCACACCTTATATAAACACATTATGAACAATCATTTCATTTCAAACAAATTGGGCAACATTTTAAAGACTTTTATATATATTTAATATACTTTATATATTAATGCAATAACACCTATATGGAGTCAAATGTCACACTTCTAGCAGCCTACATACATGTTGCATTCTAGAGTATTTTCTGAAAAATAAATTTAAAAAGCGTAAGATAAATATAAACATTTTGTGAACAATAAAAGCTATTAAAACTATACTAGTTGCAATGTTATCAGTAGGAAGTATTCTTTACAGTGATAATAGTCAGTGCCTTCGTGCTGTTTTCCATAAATACTGAAATATATTAAAATGTGCACATACCCCAAAATTATGTACTCATATTTCAAACATATGTTCATATCTCTGGAAATATAAGGGTTGCTAAAGAAGTGTAAATGCAAACTCTTCAGCACAAGCTATTTTTGTAATGGTAATTTTCTTTAGGTTCTGGGTCTTAAACTGGATTTTATAAGTCACAGTAAACACTATTAAGTTTGTAATATTTTATAAATAATGTATAATTTTCCATCACTCTCTCAAGTTACACACATCCTGTCTTTAGCATTTTGTTCATTCAGATGATAGCTTTCACTTGAGGCTAGGAAGTTCTGTCTGTGCCCATTGATTGTTTTAATATTTAGCAAATCCTGACATTTATGACAGTATAAATAAATAAATATTATATAAACAGCAATTAAAGTCTCTTTACCTGCACTAGAAAAAGAGGTCTGATATCAATACAATTGTGTTTGCCATAGTGTAAGTTTTGATGAAACCTTTTAGTACTTTCTAAGTAGCATAGCTTGGAATTATTAATGTAAATATGATCAAACAATATTTTACATGCAGAGGTCTCAGTAGGATGTAAGTGCAGAAACACCTGGAGGCATCACTCGGATGTAATGAATTAACATATTCTTATTGTGTCAATGTAACAAGTTAATAGTACTGATATTTTATGATGTTCCCTTATTATTTCTGGATTTGGCCAGATTCTGTGAAACTTATCCCTGATTTGTTGAGAGCTACAACTATTTGTAATGTTTTATGTAAGTTATATATTCATAACATAACTTGATCTTAGAAAAAAAATGCACATATTTAAATACATATTTTAGTTTTTTTATGTGAGTGTTTATTTCATATTTACATTTATATTGATTTAAAATAGTTCCATAACTTTGAGGGCATTGTTCACACTGATCAATTAGTTATGAATGTATGGTAATGCCATCTGTTATATAACAATGAGTGTTTTTAAAGCACAGTAAGATTATATAACTTTCAGTTTTGAAGAAGTTCTTTACATTATGCAATGAAAGACTTAACTTGTTGAATAAACTCTGAGATACTATCCCATACCAGGGTTCTTGTGTTCCTTTGATTTTTTGGTACATTTTTTTTGGGATATTTTCTCTTGCATCCTGGTTTTGCAATTGCTTGAGCTTTTGTGCCAGCAGAGCTCCTCTGTTGGGAATTATGGCAGAGGTTGGTGGTTTTCAAGTCACTGGTAACATAAATGTTTTCATAATGTCTTCCATAGATATTGGTCATGATGTTGTTTGCATTCTAGGTTAGCTAGCATTAAAGTGAATGGCATGACTTTCTTTTGATGTATATCATCATTTTACATTCTATAGTGGGTATAGATGAACTTATAGTTATAGGCTATAATATATAGCAACTACAGAAAATTTGCAAACCAGCACAATAACTGCTAGATATTATAGCCTACATGTTATTTATAGGTCTCTGGAACTATTATGTAATTGTCTTTGTATCTCAAGTTGCTCATGAGGACTCCGTTTTTGTATCCTGAATATACATAAAGTGAAACTGCCAACAGTATCACTTGTAAGCCATCAAAAGGATACACATTGCTGTATAAATTTTAGTGAACAGACAGAGCATTACATACCTCAAATCCATCATTTAGAAGTCAAGAAAGAAGTTAAACAAAATCAGGAGAATTAATAAAATATTTGTAAATCTCACAGAATTAGATTAATTTGAATATGAAATAAAATTCAAAGTTGTGATGTTGAAATCATTCTAAATCAACAATCCTCACCTTTTGCATACAACTTCAATTATAGAATGTGTTATTTGCAATTTTAGAACAGTCAAAGCCATACCAAAATCAGTGAAATCTTCTTCTTTTTCTTCTTCTTCTTCTTTTGGCTGTTCCTGTTAGGAGTCACCACAGCAGATCATCTGTTTCCATTTCTTCCTGTCCTCTGCATCTTGCTCTGTCACACCAACCACCTGCATGTCCTCTCTCACCACATCCATAAACCATATCTTAGGCCTTCCTCTTTTACTCTTACCTGGCAGCTCCTTCCTTAGCATCTTTCTCCCAATATACACAGCATCCTTCCTCAGCACATGTCCAAACCAACACAATGTTGCCTGTCTGGCTTTGTCTCTAAACCATCCAACCTGAGCTGACCCTCTAATATACTGATTCCTAATTCTGTCCATCCTCATCACACCCAATGCAAATCTTAACATCTTTACCTCTTCCACCTCCAGCTATGACTTCTGTCTTTTCTTCAGTGCCACTGTCTCCAACCCATATAACATAGCTGGTCTCATTACCTTCTTGTAGACCTTCCCTTTCACTCTTACTGGTACCTGTCTGTCACAAATCATTCCTGACACCTTTCTCCACTGACTTCACCCTGCCTGTACTCTGTTCTTCACCTCTCCTCCACATTCATCATTACTCTGAACTGTTGATCCTCACAATTCTTCTATCTTCCTTGTCATTTACACACATATATTCTGTCTTAGTCCTGATGACCTTCATTTCTCCTCTCTAGAGCATATCTCCACTTCTCCAGGGTCTCCTCTACCTGTTTCCTATTCTCACTACAGATCACAATGTCATCTGCAAACATCATAGTCCATGCCACTGAAATATTGGAGTTATATAGTCTTTCCATACTGTAGAGTAGGATCCAGGTTGCTAGATGTATGTTATATATGTCCTACATGTTGTGATATTTCAGCCCTGCAGCAGTCTTGCAAGTCCTGGTTTCTAAGCATATTAAGCTTCTTTTAATATAAATGCATTGCTTAATCAGTGGTCTGAAATTTAACTCTAGTGTCCATCATGTCACATTACCTCCTTCAAGCTAAGACACCTCGAGGACTATAGCATGGATGCTTCTACCTTTAGCTCAGGAACACTGATATTTATATGTGCACTATGCATTTTTAAATACTTTTGACTGCATATTTATACTACAGTGCAGATCAGTAGACATGCATTGTAGGTCTACTTTGTTTAAGTATTTTTATCCCATCAGCTATTTTGTTTGCATTGGTTTGAACTAGGCATTGTACTTCTGTACTGTATACAGTTGTAGCTAGTGAACCAAAAAAAAAAAAAAAACATTTGAAAAATTGTAATATGCTGTCAAAGGTTATTTATTGTCTTTGACACTCCATAAATTCCATCTTTAAAAAAATTGCTATCCTGGAAAATTCATTCAAAATTCAAATTAAAGTTGCCTGATTCCATTTTATTTAGCAGCAGAAAAGCTGCACTTTCTTGATGCTCTGCCTGAAATGATTTTTTTCTGACAGGATTTTTCTATTTTAACTCAACAAACATTGAAGAATTTTTCTACAACTACTTATCTTGATATTGTGAACAACTTTATCAGATGAAATCTTATTTTTTTCAATTATTTACCAACATATTACCTGTCAGAAGTTCTGTCACCAGTTACAGACTGAAACAGCTATGAGTCACTCAAAGACATCTCTACAAGACAGCACTATGAAAAAGGAACCACCAGCATTCAAGACCTTTCTATACAGATGGATAATTTAGAGAAGATTATGGAAAATATGAAGAAAGAAATAAAAAAAAAATTGATGACTTAAAGGAAATTATTACTACTCACTCTGACCAAAAAGCAGCTATAGAAGAATCAGTAAGTAAAATAGATGGCAGGCAAATGGAAAATGACAACCAGATAAACTTTTTACTAAAACAAAATAACCAGTTACTACAAAAGGTGGAAGACCTAGAGTGTTGATCCAGAAGAAACAACATTAGGATCTATGGAGTTCCAGAGAAAATGGAAGGAAATAATATGATTCTCTTCCTAAATGATTGGCTTCCAAAAATACTAAACCTCCCTGAAGCTTTATCTTTCAAAATCGAGAGAGCCCACATGTCCCTGTCATATATATCTGCATCAAAAAATTCAACAGATGCAAAATTACTATCTAGACAAGACAAAGACTATTCCACATGACATAGGTTTGGAATTCCTTCATGAAGTTTTAGTAGCAAAAACCAACCTAAGTGGTAGTATGATTAATTTTATTTTGGAACTGATGGAAATTGTTTTGAAAAACAATTTTTTTACTTTTGGAGGGGAATTTTATAGGCAAGTAAAAGGAGTAGCAATGGGTAATAGTTGTGCCCCTATTTTTGCCAATCTTGTTATGTACCAATAGGAAAACTATTACATTTTTAACACTACTTACAAAGGGAACTGGTGTCTTTATTTGAGATTTTTAGATGATTTATTAATTTTATAGAAAAATGAGGGACTACATGAAAAATGTCTTGATTATATAAATGGATCCTGTGAATATTTTAAATTCACTGGTATTAGTAACTACCAACAGATTAATTTTTTAGATGTGAATTTAATTAAGGACCCTTATACTAAAAGTTTTCAATCCAGGGTCTTCAGGAAACCCACTTTTTCCAATGACTACTTGGAATTTACTAGTAACCACCCTTTATTTATCAAAAGAAACATCGTTAAGGGTAAGATGGTCAGGGTGGTTAGAATGTGCTCCAAGTATAGTTTTGTGGAAGATGAAACACAACAGGTTTTGGAAATGTTCCTCGCTAGGGGTTACCCAGTTGACCTTTTAACTTGTATAAGGGAGCAAGTTACTAGTGAATGGGACCTCAGGTACAAACCATTATTAGGGGTGGCTGAAGAAATAACAAACAAAAACCAAGATGAAGGAAAGAATTTTCCCAGGCCATGGTACTAACATATGGTGAAACTTCAGGTAGTGTTAAAATATTATTAAAATTAACTGGACTATGTTTAAGGGTAATAAAGATTTATGGTCAGTTATTGGTGTTGAACCCTTGCTTATTTATAGGGTTAACAGTAATTTAAAATGGTTACTGGAAAATACACACCAAGAAGAATAGTAAAAAGAAAGGGACAACTAGGTGTGGGGCCTGTGATTACTGCAGCTACATTATTGAAGTTCCTAAGGTTAAACCGGGTCCCTATTATATGGAGGTGACCTTTTCTTCAGGTTCGTGTACAACAACAGGTGTCGTTTACCTGGCTAGATGTAAAGACTGTGGCCATTTTTATGTAGGGAAAACAGAAAGGAGGTTAAATTGTAGGATTTATGAACATTGTTATAGTATTGTAAAAAAAGATGAAAAGAATGCACTGTATAAACATATTAGTATTAACCCTTCCCACTCTTTTAAATTTGGTATCTTAGAAGTGGTCAACAAGGATTTTAGAGGGGGGATTGGACTAATAAATTATTAAGGGCAGACGTTAGGTGGCAATTTAAGCTCAATGCCACAGAGGCTCCAGGTATTAATGAATGTATTAGTATTAAACCTGAACTAAAGTTCAGGGCAACAAAACTATGAATTGTTTTTTCATATTCATATTTATATTTTTTTCTCCTCAATTTCTTTCTTTCTCCACTTTTGTTTTTATGTAGTTACTTATTTGTTTACTTGTTTACATTACAGATATTTGAAGGCATTGGTTCCTTTGCATATTTTCACAGCCTTTTAAATCTAGGCATAGCCGATTTTTTTAAACATTTAAAATATTGTCACTTTAAATTTTAATTATTGTTCATCTGAACCAATTATTTAATTATTTTTTGTATAAAAGGAAATTAATGTATGGTGTTTTTGTTCTGAGGAAGTCATTTGACAAAAGCGCCTGACTGTGGATATTTTTGTGGACTGTGGATATTTTTGTGGACTCTCTGTCAATTAAATTTTGTTTCGGGTTGTAGTACGTCGGCTCCCGAGTGGATTTGTGTTTTTATTTGTGGCGGTTTTCCACTCCTACACCCCGTTGTGGTTATATCTAAAATAAAAGTAATGGAAGAAAATGGCTTAGTTTTCTGGCACCAGTTTCTCTGCAATAATAATATCCACGAACCATGTTCTCTTTTGGCCAGGTATAACATAAAGCACAACAACTGGTTGAACGTACAAATATTTAGAGAATACATAGTTAATGAATTCAGAATATGTCATATCACCAGCACAACACCTTTACCTAAAATACTTTCTCTTCTTTGTGAAATAAACACTTTGCATGTTAATAATATTCTATCGTGTTAAAGTATATATAAATCTTGAAGAACCAATATGCAAATCCCAGAGGACTCCTTATGGAATTTCACAGAGAGAATAAACAAATCCATTTTTTTCAGATAGTGATAAAGAATTAGTACTTAAATCAAATAGTAGCACAACTTCATCCCCTTCTTGGAAAATCTTCACTTGGAAACACATCCATAGGAGCTTTATTACCCCACATAAGATGGACTTGATATCAAAAAATAATCTTAATAAATGTTGAAGATGTGAGGAAATACTTTGTGCATATTGGGTACACATGTTTCTTACATGTAAAATAGTAGCTCCATTCTGGATAGAGTGCAGAAATTTCATAAAAGTATTGTGGTCGGACAAGTGTTTAGTATCTGACTCATTATTACTGTTCAGTGCACTGATACCAACACATATCCCCAAAATATAAATGCATCTTCTTTGGTCCTTGCTTGCAATTGCAAGAAAAATCATTACATCAAATTGGAAGTGTAAAACATCCTATCATTTACAGATTTTTTTACTATTAGCTAAACTTGTATGTAATAGGGAGTTGCAAACTATTTCAGAAAGAACTACTAAGATAACACATAACAAATTAACTTGGTTGAAGCTTGAAAAACTACTAGATAAAATGTAATCACAACAATGACATTATATCTGTTATGGACATTGTAAATAGTTATTGTTCCATGTTATGATGTTTCTAAGACATATATTGTGCATAGTTATATATCATATTTCTTGTATTATTCTAGTTCATGAAAATCAATAAAAAATGCTTAAAAAAAGAAAAACGCTTTTATTGAAAATGTGCAACATACTGCTTATCATACAATTTAAGATACTGGAGGAAAACAAAAGAGAAAAATAGTCATATTTCTGCAGCTTGCAGTTTGCAATCCACCATTTTGTTTCAGGAAAACACATCCTCTACAACACCATAGTTTATTTTATTGTACACAACCGTTTTGTTTATTTTGTAGCTGTGGTAGATATTGTAGGTTTGGCCCTCATCATTACTCTCTCTTTATTGACTAACTTGTTTATTTTATGCAGAGATGGTATTGATGACAATTGCAAGATAATAAAATAAAAATGTATAATAAATAAGAGAAAATGTGAAAAAAGAAGGAAGGATAAATGCTGGCTGCGTTTCATTTAGCCTGTCAGCAACCCTTCAATGAGGCTTCATCAGCAACATTAGCTAATTACTATACTGTTCTCAAAGTTTAAAAGAAATATGGGCCATAATGGCACTTAAAACAGATTCAGATTTATAAAGTAATGCAAAACACAGAAACAATACCAAAAATCCAATAACGACCACTGGAACCACGACACTTATGTCAACACCGATTTATTGAAGTAAAGTGCTTTTCTTCTCCACAATAGCAGACTTCCGAGGTCTAAGGAAGTCTACTATTGTGGAGACGAAAAGCGCTTTACTTCAATAATACGGTGTTGACATAAATGGCGTGGTTCCAGTGGTCATTTTTGGATTTTTGGTATAGGTTCAGATTATGATCAAGTGAAGGGATCTCTTTTTTTCCCAATGTGAGTTAAGTTGGAAAAGCTTTAATCAATGAGGAATTATGGATAATATCTGCAAACAAGATTTTATGTATCATGGCTGTGATGAGCTATATTCCAACTGATAAATCAACAGTAATATTTTAATTTCCTGTAGTACAATAGTAACACATTCGTTAAACATAGCTGACTTCCATTCACATTAAAACCTCTGACTTAATTTTTATTATCTGCTCCACAGCTAAGTTGTTTTATTATATTTGATGTCATAAACATGCTGGTTTAGAATAATGGTGAGGAAAATGTAAAAAAAAAAATCAACTATATGAGGAACAGCAGCAATCTGACTACATAAGGAAAAAATTAACTTTTAATTTTGCTGACAAGTGACATTAAAAATCAGAGTTCTGATGGTCTAGAGCACCAGAGTCGGTAATTTACTGCAGATATAAAATGTCTGCATGACTTTATGAATACAGTTGGTGTTAAGAATATTTGTTATACTTCATTTACATTCTGCCTTTAGCATTTATATAGATGAATTGTCGAACTCTAGTTTCAAAGTAGATTTTGTTTCATTCAAATGAATGAAAGAATAAATAAAGTGATGAATGAATGAATAAATAAATATATTTAAAAAGTTCATATATAAGCAGGAGATGTATAGATGCTAGTAGGTGCAGTGTATTACATACCTTTGTAATTAGAGCTAGTCTGTTTACATAACAAATTAATCAAAACAGGCACATTGTTTCTGAAATGTTGCTTTGCCATTCCCAAGGCACCACAGAAACGATATTTTTTCTTTTTTTAGTTTTATTAATTTACTTATTAATTAATTTATTTTTCTTTTATTGTCCTTAGTTTCTTAAACTGTTGTGAAAAAATGAAGCATTTGTGTTTTATGAGAGCAATGCATTTTTTGATGTATTTATAAAAACTGTAAGGCATGTGGTTGTGGAGGATTACATTCTGCTTAAATCAGGTTCTGGACTAATTTGCAATAAGAAGAAGGTTTCTCTGCATGTGTGTTTTTTTGTATATGTTTTTGAGGTATGTTTGTGTGTGTATATAATCTGACTAGTAAAATTATTTCAATTTTACACTTAGCTACAAACTGAGTTTGATATTGAAACCATCCATATCATACGAAGAAAAGAACATAATATTTGATAGTGCACAGGCTAATGATTGTGCTTATTTCTTTACCGGTTTGACATATTTTGTTTTAGCTGTCATAATTCTTTAGTACAGGTAGCTACTATAAATTAATAAGCTTGTCTGTGAAGATGGCATCAGTCTGAGGAGCAAATCTGACAGAAGGAGTAATCATTTATCAGTGGTTACAGCTAAGCAGCACCATAGATTCACCTTGCTTTCTTTAATGTAGCCTCCAAGTCAAATTTTATTTAAAAAATGAAACCCACTGAAATGAGAAAGTTTGGATGAATGAATGATGCGTATCTGAGTATGAATACAAATACTCCTGCAATGGGTGAATGAATGAATGAGAGATGTGTTTTATGAAGGAGATGTAGAATGGAAGTCTATTTTTTTTTTTTGCCAGTGGCAAAACGTATTTTTGGCTATGATGGTGTTTTAAGAATGGACAGGTGTTACTTCAGTGGGGAAAGGAACAGCCATCCTGAGTATAAGGTGTTAGGACATGCATTCAACAAATGCCTATCAATCAGTACTGTAGTACTGTCATTCATTTCTGTACTGCCATTTCTGAAAATCACTGTGGAAATCAATGCTGATACTGCCTTTACAGTAACAAAGTGGCTCAGGGCTTCAGGTGTGGTATAGTTTGTAGCAAGTGGTTTACTGTAATTTTTGAAAGTATAATTTTTTTTTGTACTCTTAAAGTAGTGAATTTCATTTATTTATTTATTTATTGTGAAAGGAGAAGATCAAGGAGAATGGACTTGTCTTAGGTTAGCAGAACCATGTCAAGGAACATAAAACAGATGATTTCTCCCCCTCAACATAAAAATGAGAGGCACAGATCGGGGAATGGAACCTTTCTTTTCTTCTTAATTTCTTACCCCTCTCTCTCTCTATTTTCCTTTTATTATTTCTGTAATTGACATAGAGATGAGGGGGTGCCAGACTGGTGAATGGCATTAGTTACTAGATGAGCAAGCTACTGCTCTGTATGATTGAATGTTAGATGAGTGCAGTTTAAGATAGAAAGGACTACATTAAGAATATCAGTGGTCATATATATAAAGAGTGTTATGTGGGCAATCTATTAAAGAATGTTAGGTCTGTGTGTTTATGAATTGGTGTATAATTGATTGTGTGCTGTGTGTGTGATGTGTATATTAAATAATGAGTGGGGATTTTTCTGGTAAACCTGATGGAAGCCCTACTGTTTCTCCCAGTCCACCTGACTGATGCCCAGAATGTTGAACCTGAAAGATTGTCTGTGCCCTGTCATGACAACTAAACATGTTGAACAGGTAAACATTGCTTTGCCCTCACTTCTCCAAATCTGTGTGATGTTGGAGGTGGTGTATATTATATATGTATATGTATATATATTCATAAGTAAGTACTCGGCTAGCTGCCCTTGTGGACCATTTTAAGTTTGGCCAATTTCCCTCAGTGAGAATCAAACACTGTACTGCTTGCTAATTAGGTAAACACCTTAACTGTTATGCCAACTCCCCTACATATATATATATATATATATATATATATATATATATATATATATATATATATATATATATAGTTTCACTTCATAAACGTGAATTGCTGAAATATCGAATTTCAGCAATTCGTGTCCATGAAGATGAAACCAGCAAATAACGAAAGTCCATAATCGTGAATAGGACTATGTCGAATTTGCACTTATGCATTTTCGTTATTGTATAGAAGTGTTCGGCTGGGATTGTTTCTGCAGTTTAAGGTATGTGAGTGAGTGTGCGTGAGTGGTTTTGTAACTTGTATGAGTGGGGTCAGGGTAGGGAGGTGGGGGTATGAGTATGTGTGTGTTGGCTGTGTGTGATTTTTTTTTTTTTTTTTTACTGTTTGTGTGATCTCAGATTTAGTATATATAAATAGTGGAGGTCTGGGGGTGCAGGGGGGCTTGCCCCCTGCATATGTGTAGTGTAGGTGTGTGGCTGTGTGGTGTTGTGTTGTTTGTCAGTGTTTTCTGGTGTGGGTTTTATGGTTTGTGTGTTGTGTGCTGTATGCTGTGTGTTCAATGTTGTGATTTCATGGTTGTGAGGTGTTGGTGTTTTAATGGTTTCGACTTTATATTGTAGAAATTCTGAAATTCGATATTTCAGCATTTCAGCAATATCAAGTGAAACCATATAAAGATATATATATATATATATATATATATATATATATATATATATATATATATATATACATACACACACACACACACACACACACACACACACACATACATAAACTTGTGTGTGTGATTGTGTGTGTGTGTCTGTATATGTGTGTGTGTGTGTGTGTGTGTGTGTGTGTGTGTGTGTGTGTGTGTATATATATATATATATATATATATATATATATATATATATATATATATGTAGATATAGATATAGATATAGATACAGATAGATATACATAAATGCACATTTAGATATATATAGATTAGATATAGCTATATCATAGTTATATCTATCTAGACAGATAGATAAATATGTGTATGGATATATGTGTGATTTTTGACTTTGGAAAGTTATTGTTTTTGATAAGTGATCTTCATTGGGTTCAAATAATGGCATGTCAATTAAATAAGATGTAATTATTTTACTCAAATCACACTGCTTTGAGGCTAGTTTCAAAAATAGGATAACTGCAACTTATTAACTGATTACATGCCATGTGTGATTAAAACCTGATTTCAATTTAAAGCCACAATTCAAGTTCTGCTAAAGATAATATAAGCCATGGATTTTAATTTAAGCTATATTGCGTTTGTCATGTATTAACTGAGCAGGCTGGCTGAACTTATGACAGCTTACAACTATGATCCAGCAAAGAAAAAAAAAAAATACTTGCAAACCAAAACAAAATTCTAGTAATAGTATAAGTAAGACAGCATGTGATGTATGATTAAATCTCATTGTACAGTAACAGGACTTAAGTCATAAATAAACATATACATTATTATGCATGATTTGAAAGTCTGGTTTGGTGTGAATCAATGCAAACTTATAAGAAATGGGGGGTAGTTGCCATCTAAAACAGTTTTGTTGAGTAGACTCAAAGAGATAAATATGGGGCTTTTTTCTGAAGTTGAGTAGTACATGAAATCTCCTAATTTCTCTGGGTAATAAATTCCACACCTCTGAAACAACTTTAAACCACTCTTTCAGTGGATAAGACTACAAAAAGATGTCAAACAAATAAGAACGACAGAGGATATTGGGATCATAAAAGGCAGCAATGAGTTGTAACTATTTGTCTATCCCAGAAAGTGATGTTTTCAGGCATCTCAAATGCTGTTATCAAGAATAATAAATAAATAAATAAAAATTAAAAAGGGCGTGTATCATATCTCTAAACTCAAAAGTGATTGCATGATATCCATTTTCTATATATGTTTTATTACTTATTTACAGATAATATAAGAAATTTTGAAGGAGACGGAAACACAATTCCAAATTCTATGTTCAAATAAGCACAATCTGATCATCCGACACAAGGATAATATTAAGGGTAAACATATTCAACACCCCTATCTTCACCCCTATGAGCTTCTTCTCTCACCTACCTTAAAATGTAGTTGTACCCATGTGTTAACCAGCACTCCTCCAGCTTCCAAACACTCATTTCTTTCAGAGGCTTTTCTCACTTAGTAGCCTTAAATAAAATTTCCTTATGTATTCTCATCTTTCTATCACTTTCAATTTTTGTTCCTTGATCTCCTGACTGACAGTAATACTTCCAAACAAGCATTCCTTTTTAGTCTTTGGCAAAAATTTTCCTTATAAAATCTCCTAGCACTTACAATTGAATGCTTTCTTTGTCAACCCAAATTTATTTTTCTCTATAATCCTGTGTGTGTGAGTGTGTGTGTGTGTGTGTGTGTGTGTGTGTGTGTGTGTGTGTGTGTGTGTGTGTGTGTGTGTGTCTAGACAGCAAAACAGAAGTGTGCATCCTACAGTTACTTCTATAGTGACGTGAATTGCCAACCTGCACTCATGTATAAATAAGACTTGTGCTGTGGAGCTTGCATGAAATACTGTATTCTGTAATTTGTATACTTTGATAGGTAGGGGTTCAGTTTACAGTACAGTCAACTTGGTGTGTATGTGCCTAGACAGCAGAGCAAACATGTGTATCCTGCATTTACTTTTCCAATGACATGGATTGTCAATATTTTGATACTTGCTCATGCCTACACATTCATTTCATGCAGTTCTCCCAACCTTGTTTCCCACATGGCCTGCTGATGTCATCTACTGTAAGTTCATCTGCACTCATATACAACTCAGACTTGTGCCATGGTGTTTCCATAAAGTGCAGGGTTGTGTAGTGTGTATAATTAGGTAGGGGGTCGGTTTTCACTGCAGTAAACTCAGTGTGTGTGTGTGTGTGTGTGTGTGTGTGTGTGTGTGTGTGTGTGTGTGTGTGTGTGTGTGTGTGGTACCTCATGCTTAACATTACACAGAACATTTTACATCAGCATGCAGAACACTGTTATCTTCTCCTCAAGTTGAACTTGAGCTATGGTGCTTGTGTAAAGTACTGGGTTCTGTAAGCTGTGTAATTAAACGTATCTACCTGACATGGTCGACAGTTCATATAATCGACACTCATTTGGTCGACAGTTCATTTGGTCGACAAGCAGATTTGCCCCTTCCCCAATGTTGTGCAACCCTGGAGTTGATATATATAGTTAGGGGGGGTGTGTGGGGGGCGAAGCCCCCCACCTAAAATGCTTGTCGATCAAATGAACTGTCGACCAAATAAACTGTCGACCATATGAACTGTCGACCATGTCAGGTAGATCCAATTAAACAGATAGGGGTTCTATTTTCTCTGACGTCAACTCTGTGTGTGTGTGTGTGTGTGTGTGTGTGTGTGTGTGTGTGTGTGTGTGTGTGTGTGTGTGTGTGTGTGTGTGTGTGTGTGTGTGTGTGTGTGTGTGTGTGAGCTGTTCCTTGACATTGCACATAGTATTTTTTACCAGCATGCGGGACACTGTTACCTTCTGTTCAAAAGACACTGCTGATGTCATCAGCTATAAAGTGTTGTCTGACTCACTCCAAGTTTGACTTGAGCTGTGGTGCTTGCATAAAGTACTGGGTTCTGTAGACTGTGTAATTAGATATGTAGGAGTCGTATTCTCACTGCACTCAACTAAGTGTGTGTGTATGTGTGAGCTGTTGCTTAACATTACAGAAAGCATTTTACACCAGTGTGTATAGAACTGTTCTAGTCTCCTCAGCAGACACTGCCAATGTCATCAGCTATAGCACATTTTCAGAAACTGGCTTGGATGTGTAAACATGTGACCTAATGCTATACAATAAAGATTACAGTGGCGTAGCTTTTAATCTATCCACATACATAATAGCATAGTTTTAGGTCCTGTGTTATTGTGCTGAGAAAGCCCTGTGGTGTTTCTAGCTGCTACATGTGTCTGGTGAGTTACATGCAAAAAAGAGCATTATACTCTATTAGTGCTGTAAAGACTTTTGACTACATTGCTGTCATACAATCCTAAGATCTCAGTATGATGGAGTGACTTATGATGTGCACAACATAGGCTTTCAATAGCAGTATGGAGACTTGGTGGTGAATGTTCGGATTGCTATATACATGTGTTCCCATTGTTTGCATCACTGAGTTTCGGCATATCCAGGACTGTTGTCAATTCTGTAATTAACATGGAACTCCATTTTTCAGACAGACAACATTACAAGCACACATTTCTGCATTTATTTGTACAATGTGTGCCTTTGTCACTATTCAGTTGTTGTGTTAGTGCCTCCTGTACTATGTTATCACCATTAGTGGACTCAATGATTGCACATGATATGCAAGAATCAGCAAACTTGGTAAACCAAAGGCCATATACTTTAGCCTGAACTGTCAAGAAATACTGTTTGCACAGTGAAGCGCCAGGCAGAGATCCCTGGAGTTTGCCAATGGCAACAGCTCTTCTGGTACAGGTTGCTTCATCTAGTTTCACATGATGAGTTCTGTCAGTGAGCCATTTGGTTTCCCATCAACTGAAGTAAGGTTTAGTCCCCAGCTTGTGGGGGGGGGTTCTCAATGATACCTGTGTGTGTGTGAATGTGTCAAAACACTAGATCAGATCACAATAGGCAGTATCCACTGTGTTTCCTTCATCCAGGCCAATCACACAGAACCAATGGGCTGTGACATCACAGATCACCAATGACATGACTCTGCACATAAACCTTCCTGATAAGGTGTAATACTCAGTTCAACACACCCTCCACATGGCCTATGTTCCCAAACAAGGGTATACATCTACATGCATCCACCTGAGTTGGTAGACAGCACCTGATGCATACATGTATACAGACATAATGACTCTCCTTGACTGTGAGGTAGACCAACATGTTATCATGGACCTCTTCTTGTTGTAAACTAGTTATATTTGAAGTGTGTGCAACAGACCTGTGTAAGTTGTTAATTTTACATCAGGTCTGTTACATCTGATAAATGTCCTCAAAGTGGTCATCAAGGGCATGCATGATGACAGCAGTATCATCTTGTGGAACTTGAACAGGTCAAGGCATTTAACACAAATCCACAGTGAGGTATTCAATCAACATTGTCATATGTGCCCATAAACAGCTATATAATCAAATGGGTAGACCAGTGTATGACATACGTGGCATCTCACCATGTTGAAATGTGCAATGTTACATATATCCCAGGTCCAGTGATCAGATCGGTAAATCAGTGTGTAGCCTTTTCTTCCCAGTAGTTAAGTGATGGACATCACAGATCACATACACATGGAGTAAATGATTGCCCACACCTGTCTGTAGGACCTCAGCTTGTGGGCAATCATTGACTCCAACTATAATATTAGTATAATACATACAATATCAGCACCTACCAAAAACTGCTGCCACTGCCATGACAATGCCTGCATTGACAAGAAATATGGAGGGATTTGTTGAATCAGGAAACAGACACACCACCCAAGTATAATGTGCACATCACACCCTATAATTAGACTAATAAGTATGTGACCTGTGCCCAGGGGTAGAGGGAAAGTGGTACATCCACTAGCATGTGATCATAGTACTGACTAATCTCTTGAATGTAAAACCGCTACAGGGTATGTGAAGTGCATGCACATCAGAGGCCATAATAACTTAATGCTTTCCAGCCTTCATCACACAAATAACTGTGTACAATGCACCCTTCTTCATGTTCCTTTCTGCACATCTTCCAGTGATGTGTAGCTGAAGTGTACCACCTTTGTCACAGTGTGCTGTCACCCAGCTTATTGGCCATACCTAACTATTCTTTCGATTGAATATACATGACTGTCTGATGGTGCAGAACAACAATCAAGTTGTTACATCAGATACATGTGTGCTACCTGTTCTGCTTATGCACGCCCTACATACATAGGTGTTTGACAAAATTAATGGCATGTATCGCTCAGTGACAGTGTGGATTATGTTTTATATATATATATATATATATATATATATATATATATATATATATATATATATAGATAGATATATATATATGCCATACACACAATGAAACTAGCCTGTATTGCCCATACTGTCACATACAAGTATAGCAATATCCATCATAAAACCTCCAGAATATGCTACAGTGCAAGGACAGTGTGAGTGGTTACCCTTACAGAGTGTGGATGTATCATAATAGTTGATTAATTGTGTGTGTGTGTGTGTGTGTGTGTGTGTGTGTGTGTGTGTGTGTGTGTGTGTGTGTGTGTCTGTGTGTGTCTGTGTGTGTGTGTGTGTGTGTGTGTGTGTGTGTGTGTGTGTGTGTGTGTGTGTGTGTGTGTGTGTGTGTGTGTGTGTGTGTGTGTGTGTGTGCAGACTCATCTCTTATCACTCTACATCACATATGTTATTTCAGAGGAATGGTATTACTGGTGGCTTTAATCTGATATTGTCCATGATTGTAGTTGGTTACTGTAATGTTTTCCATGATCCTTTGCCTGTGGCCACCTTGCTGGAGACCTCTGCTGAGAGTATACTCATATTCAGGCATATTAGTTTGCACAGCTTCACAATATACACCCCACCCCAGTTGTATGTCAGAGCCCTGATAGATGTCTTCTGCATTATTCATATAAGGATGCTTATCTCACACAGACATCCTCCCCATTGTTATGTCACTTCGTTTGACAGTCATAGACAACACATTTTTAATGTACAGTCTGTACTGTACCATATAGATATATGCTTGGTGTTGCAACTACAATCATCTTCCATTGACATACCCTTGTCTGATGTACATGAGGGAGTTTCACCTGTCCTCTTTCCCTGTGTTCATTCCTAAAATTCATCTGTGTGCCCCTGTTCAGTACGCACACTTTCCCTGAGTGATAATTTTACATGGCAGTCCCATGTCCTGTTACAGATCGTTAACAAAGCTTCAGTACAGAGTGCCAGGAATGGGTTATCAAAATACTCTGTCCTGTTACTATACTGTCTTGAACTGCGTTTGCACTATATACTTCTCATTTATACATGTCAACTGTCTAGATATTCCCAGAATATTCAGATGTTTTCCTTATCAAATTTGCGGCTTTCTGCCATATCCCTGGGATGATCTCTGCACTGATAATGACGCAGCTGTTCTGATTTGTGCAGAATGTCCAGATTTTGTCTCATATTTGTGATTTTCCTCATTACGTTTTTGTTTTCTGGCAAATCATTTTCATGACATTGTGGAGTAAAGTCAGAAAATGATGACTTTCATTTGAATTACAAACTTCATACTCTTCAGGCAGTTCATGTTAATGTACAACCTATTTTATCAATGTTCTCTGTTTGGAAGTGCAATATTAAATATCTGTCCTTATTTTGGGCCTTTGTTCCCCCCTGCCTTTTTCCCCATATATTGCTCAAAGGGGATATCAGATATGTTTGAGTTTTATTCTACCACATGTCGATGCGACATCTGTAGCAAATTATGTCCCTATTTCTGATTAAATGTCCCTGCTTTATGTTGGCCTTTTTGGAGATATGTTGAACTAACAGATTTACAAGCTATCTGTGTAGTCGTTGTAGCATTCCATGCAAATTCACGGACCATAGGTGCTTTGTTTTACAAGGCATTGATATCAGTGGTTGAGTACAGTTTCCTGGCCAGCAACACTGTTGCTAGCCATGAAACCTAGCTTAGGGGCACTGTGTCTCATTAATATGCATTGTGCGCTGCCGCACACCCCGCACCATCACACTAACATGTAAACTCCGTGTACGCTCTGTGAAAAGCCTACATGAAATTTATTGAATCCTGGGGACAGTACTATAGTCAGTTAAGAGAGATAGATATTGGACTTTACTGTGAAGGAAGCAACCAGATATGCTGAATATGTATTGAAATTGTTCTGTTCAAAAGATCATTACCCTATCAACCTTATCGAAATGAAGTGGGGTTTTCACTCTTTTGTACACATTTCCCAGATTGACAAACCAAATAAGCAAAGGTATGGCTCCAGTATTCACATCAACGAATAATCACAGATAATGAATAAAAAACAAAGTATCAAACAAATGTCCGTTTGCAGCCAGGCTTTAATAGTCACACAAGCGCTTTCACATATAGCTTCATCAAGTGTTCAAACAAACTTACTATAACACCATCTTTATACTTGCAAATGATCACATGATCAAGCAATGACTAAATTAAAGCAGTACATACATTATAACCTAAAAAATAGATTTAATAATAAAAATGCATAAATATAAACATACTAACAACAACAGATAAAAACATTTATTTACAAAGTGGTCTCTTATAAAGAACTGGTTTAATAGGTACACAGTCATTGAGACCATGTCCATGATTTGCTCTAAGCCTCACAATCCAATTTGCTTCCAGTTCCTCTGTTCTATATCTAATATTACTACCTCTTATACTATCATGAGTTAAACCTAACACTGAAAATTTAAAAAATATGTTGTTCATCAGTATTAATAGCATGCTTAGCAATGCATTTATATCATTCTTTTTCTTGATGTGATATAAGTGTTCCCTGATCCTCTCTTTCAGAGAGCGGTCAGTTTTACCTACATAAAATTTATTACATAGGGAACAATACGGAAGATAAACAACATGTAAAGATTCACACATAGCACCCATAGTAATATAAAAATCTCGCCAGTATCTGGATGTTTAAAAATATTATTCTTAGAAATATAACCACAGTACCTGCACCTACCACATGGTTTAGTACCTGTGTCTAATACTGTGTGTTTAATTGATGCAGTATTGCAAAGCCTATTCTTAAGTGACCTTTTATTTTTAAATGAAAATTGTGGTCTAACACCTACAATATCCCTGAGATGGTCATCAGTCAATAAAATATTCCAATGCTCATTTATGATCTCAGTATACATGCTAACATCCCTAGTATAACTAAGGGACATCCTTAATTTATTATTCATCTGGCGTGGCCTACTAGTAACTCTCTCTGAGAAATAAGGTTTAGCAAGAGTACTCCTCACAGTCAACTGCAAAAGAATTCTTCTCAATCATAGGCATGTCATAACCTCTCTCTAACAACTCTGATTCTGTTCTCTTCCTTTGGCGTACATAATCATCATTCTACACATTTTTCTTTTTGCGAAGGTACTTGGTGTATGTTTGGCATCTTTGTTTTTGTTCTACGAACATTTCCTAGATTATCTGATTTTTTTATTTTACTTTTTTGGCAAATCCAAATCCTGTGAACAATTTGCACATCATTATCCCTATAGTGCCACCATCCTTCATCCCCAGCCCTCTAAGCTCTCAAAAGTATATTTACAGGTTCTACACAATCTATGGCTACAATACATTTATTGACTCCATAGAAATGGTAGAGACATCAGCTTGCTATATCTTTAAAATGTCATCCCATTCCTTAGGAGAAAATGCAGTCCACTCTTCTGTGTCCTATTTTATTCTAAGCCTCTCTATAGCATTGCTGTAATCATGTATAATAGGATTGTCACTGATATTTCTCAGATTTTGTTTCTGCTTTCATTGTTATTCTTGCTATTGTCATTTCCCTTCCAGGTCATTACAAGTCTTATTTGGAATTTTGGATGGTACAGCGGTAGTGCTATTGCCTTACAACAAGAGGTTCTCTGGTATGATTCTTGTCTGGAGTGCCTTCTGTGCAGAACCTGCATCTCCTCCTTGTGTTTTTGTGGGTTTTCTCTGTGTACTCTAATTTCCTCCCATGTTACAAAGACATGGGTCAAGAGTATTTCTCCCTGGGCCTCTGCTGAAAATTGGCATTGTTCCAAGTTGGACTTTTCTGGTAAACAAATCTTAAATAAATAAATTATTTGACTTCCACGTATGTATATTCATACTGTTTGCACTGAAATGAGTGACTAGACTACTTGATTTCCAAAATTACTTTTCTGGTGATGATTTAAACATTCCTAAAGCCAACAATTGCAGAGCTCACAAGGCTGGTTTGTGGTGGAAAAGGATAGGAACTCTTCCTTGCAGAATTATAATGCTGCCCCAGCAACCTCAATCTCCACACCACCCCTGGACATAGAACTGATTGAGATTTATGGAGAGTAACACAGGTCAAGCAAATCTAGTAAATGAGTAGAGGAGTTGGCAGCAGATGGTCAGCTGTAGTGAACACACACTCACACACACACTCGCATACACACACACACACACATGCACACACACACACACACACACACACACACACACACACACACACACACACACACACACATACAAACAGGCATATCATCAATTCTTTAAAAGAATGTCTGATCACTCCCTGTAAGCTATAAATCTAATAAGTAGTGGCAAACACAGTTGCTTAAATATTTTGCAATACTGTTTACAACCTTTCCAGTCAAGGACCAATCAGCAGCAATTATAAAGTGCTAAATACATTGCTTTACAGTATTTACAACATTGGTTAATAACATTTATTTAACTGTGATTGCAATAGTTACTACTTAAATAATTACAGATACTGCTTGTAGGAAGCAGTTGTCATCTTTTCTGCAGAGCTAATCATGATTGCTGTCAAGGAAGCAACCCCATCCCCACCCTCACCACACACACCACCACCACCACCATTGCTCTGTATGGATGTGCTTTCCTGCAAAGTGTGTAGACACTGGCACTGTATATGTGTTGCACATTCATATCCATTGTGTGAGATACATTGTGATATGCACATATAAAAGGCATATGTGTTCATACTTCTTTACTTTCATTATATCCTTCATTATATGCCATTGTGAATGAGTTACAGTAACACAGGTAGGATAACTTCTGAATCTGAGAATGTAATACAGGTGGTGACACTGTGAAGACATGGATCCATGCTATAAAGCCAAGTTTATCTAAAACAACTATTGACAGACAAGTGTGCATGCTCTTTTAATGTGTTTGCTTCCCCTGGAGACACGGTTTACAACTATTAACAAGGCGTGTTTGAAAACCCATACAAGAGGGTAGAGTAGGTTTACAAAACCATAGTCAAGATAAATGTGCTTCCTAAGATAAGTAAATCCCTACTTTGGTGCTAAGGTCAGAAAATGAGTCTTTTGTCTCCTCATTTCTGCCATGGGATGGCAACCTCATTCCTGCTGGAGGCATGGAGGTCAGCATCTAAGCTAGGTTCTCGGAGATCTTGTGAATATATTGTACATTAATTTTGTCATCCACAGACTTGCACTTCCAGTAATTTTCCCTATAAGGCAATTACAAGAATGTGGGGCAGAAGCTAATGCTGTGATACCCATGTACCTGTAATGATGTACCATCATGATGGCATCATCCAGCCATTTGCCCAGAAGGAGGTGCCCAGTATGAATGAGACCAGATGTGATGTGTACACTGTGAAGGATGGCCTCCTGTTGCAGGAATGGCATGGACATTATCAACTGTTGATAGTTGTATGGTCCACTATTTTGTAGTATCCTCCAACACATAATTAGTTGTTGGCATCCTTTATAGTATTTTTTTCATATAGAGGGGAGACTGTCATATTTTGTGATGGATTACGTGTAACATGTTTTAGACAGGTATGATATCTTAGTCTTGCATGACTCATGTACAGAAATGGTATGTGTGAGTTATGCTTCTGTAACTGCTTGTATTGATCACTGATAAAGATACACATGTCTTTCACAAATGCGTGCTTGATCCTGCCATATGCTCTACATTGGAGCCTGTTTTAGCTGACACTGTACTAGAGGTGCAGCTGTACCAGTTCCTGTTTAGAAGGAACCAGAGTTTGATATAAGGTGTTTTGACTTAAATGTTGAATTTGAGGTATCATATGGCTGACACAGGTTCTTAAAGTACTCAATAGTTGTTATCGGATGTGTCTGTATTTTAGCCATCCATATCATTGAGTTTTGACAGATGATGCAGATGATGTCCCTGATGAAGTGACACTGATTCTCCAGAATAGTTATTAGAGAGTGATGGTCCTGCCAGTGAATATCCTGTCACAGATTCATAGGACTGAGACAGTGTAATCTGAGAAATAGCACCTTCCTCAGCTGTAGCTAACCATTTTGATGACAACTAATTGGAAATGTCTGTTTTCTGCCAGCATATAATGCCGTGCAGGAATTGTACTTTGGCCATGCTGAGGCTGGTAGTGTTACTGACCGGACTGGAAGGGTAGGTCATTCTACACATTCACTTCATGAACACTTGATTTATTATTTCATTTCCTTGAATATAGTCTGGTTTACCTTCCCTCAAGCTCTAAGATAATGAATGCTGGTAGCTGTAGCAATAAATGTCATAACTAGCATGATTAGGAAACTGAACCTGCTAGTTATTCTTCTATACAAATCTTGCACAGGCAGCATAGATTGTCTCAAAAGTGCCGAAGGTTATGCTGCCCCTGTAGAACAGCAGTCAATGGACTGTAGCGGGATTATTAAGACTGAAGAAGAACATGTTCTGAAGAGTGAATTATGTTATCAGGGTGGCTCAACAGACTGTTGATGCTGCATGTGACATTGTCATTATGATGCTGCATGTGATGTTTCCACCAAAGCTGGCAAACTGGTAACTCTAATCATAACTTTTTTGTACCTGGAAAAAGGATGGAACATGCAATGCATCTACCCTTATGCCACCATTTTCATTTCCCAGTGTCTTAAATGCTACCAGCTCAACTGTCACTAGTGTTTCAGCTGCACATGTATTAAGGATGTATAGGGGCAGCTGGCCCTATTTGGGCGTAGAGCTGGGCAATATTTTTTTCTTCATCCTATGACAGCACCTGCTTACATCAAAAAATGTTCTGTCATGTCTGTGCCTGTACTTGCTGTTGTCATTGCAAATCA